>NW_004444023.1:7734841-7745708 GCF_000243295.1 Trichechus manatus latirostris
GACTTGATATTGACTGTTGTCTCCGAGCCATCAATAATTTATTATAATTTTATTTTGTGTTTGCTTAGTGAGACCTAGCTTCTTATTTTGTTTTGTTTTGATATGCCCAAATAGGCTGCTCGTGTGCACTAGTTTGATTTTTGACACCTTTGGATCTCTAATATTCTGTCACCAGGTAGGTAGTTCTGTAAGTAAGTATGTGCACACAGGAGTCTGTTAAATTTTCCTATATGGGTTCAGCTCGGGTGTTCAGGCAGTCGGTCACCAAGTGTGTGATGCAGGCTCTCACCCCCAGTCCTAGAGAGACATGGGTGATTGGTGCAGGCACTGGACTCTGGCTGTGGTAGGGCATCACACGCTGAGCCAGGCAGAGGGCTGATGGCTGCCCCTGAGAGTCTGAAAGGAAAGCGTGTCCCTATTGTCTAGGGTGAGTAGGTAGGTGAGTTTTGCAGCCAGACTAAGAGCACCCCACTCTGTTGGCTGTAAAGACTCAAGGGCACCACTTTTTCTTGAACTCCTGTAGCAGGTGACTAGGCACTTTAGGTGTTACCACCAGTCCTCAAGACCCTGCTGCAGATCGATAAAAGTGCGTACTTAAGGAGCAGGGCCGTTTCGAGAGTCACAAATCTGTCCGTTCACAGCTGAAGCAATTGAAGTTAAATTTCAGATGTTTGCCCTGTTTTACTGTGGCGATGAGGGCTAATGCTGTTGAGATGGGTCCCCACAAGTCTATACAGGGGAGTAAGGCACTCAGAGTCTGCGGACCCCTGATAGCTGTGGCCAGCAAAGGAGTTGTGCCGACCCTGTGTTCCTGGCCTAGGGGAGCCAGCAGCTTATTTGTTCCCTCTCCAAGGCCAGGAGAATGGGTCAGGGTGCCTTTTGGGATCTACTTCTGGCCCAGCGGACTCCCGGTGCAGAACGCGGAGGGGGGAGGTAAAAGGGAGAGAGGTTTTTCCCAAATGGGCTTTCTTTTTTTTTTTAATCCGTGTGAAAGGGTGCACGCATGTACTTATCCTAGCCTCTTGGGAGCTCCTCTTCACTAGTTCGGAGTGTCCGAGCAGAATCTCTGCTGCTGGGTCTCTCTTGATGTGGAAACTGCTTCCCGAGTGTGCACACAGCACAGCTGTTTGCCTGCTTCACTGTGGACCAGCGTAGCTGTGGTTCTGCAGTTTCGCTGCCGTGGCTCTAGCCCTCCCCACCTCCTCCAAACTGTCTTCGTCACCTGTATCACTCAGACAGATTTCTTAACCTTGCCTTGTTCAGGGCTGGCAGATGTTCACATAGAATCAAATCACTTGTTTTTCCAGGTCTCTGTTGTAAGAAGGATATAGGAAGCATCTAACTACTCCGCCATGTTGACCACCAGCCCAGTCAAATTGATACACACATTTTTTGGGGGACATAATTCAAACCATGACATCGTCCTTCAGCCCAAGACATCTGGTGCCATGGGGCTCCCCTCACTTCTGACCTGCTGGCTACATATTCAGGGTTTCCCCAGTACCCCTTAAGGATGCCAACCATAAGCATGGGGACTCCCACAGGCCTCCCTTACTTCTAACCTACTGGCTACAGATTCAGGGGTTCCCTTTACACTCTTAGTTTTCCAGCCACAAGCTTAGGCTTATTAGTGCCTCACTTCTGACTTGGTCATTCACACTAATCCCTTGGGTTTCATACTTTGCTAGAATGACTCACAAAACTCACAGAAAGTGCTATATTTACAACGAAAGCTTTGTTGATACCAAAAAATGATACAAGCAAAAGCATACATAGGTTGAAGTCTGGGAAGTTATCCATCGCGAAGCTTCCATGTTCCAAAGGCTTTGCTACCATCGCTCCATGTGCGTGGATGTATTTCACTATGGTGCAGTGAATCACTTAATGTGGCCTTTCTAGCCATAGTGTTTGTGACTCCCATACAGTGATTGCGTTTGTCTGTTCAAATACAGTGTTTGTGGCCAACCAAGGAGATTGAACAGCCTGCTAAGAATGCAAATAAGGTGCATGGAATCCTTGTAGGGGGTGGGACTATGCAAATAAGGTGTATGGAACCCTAAAATGAGGATTGGTCAGTTTTTCCATCCCAGTAGGCTTAAAAAGAAGCAATTCCAGAGCAAAGGAGGGACCTCATCACCAGAAGGAGAATTCGCTACCACCAAGAAAGAAGAGCTAGGAGTGGTGCATGTCCTTTGGGCCTCAAGTTCCTGCATTAAGAACCTCCTAGACCCAGGAGACAAAGAAAGCTGTAACAATGGAGCCTTTGAGAAGCAGCAGCAGAGAAACAGTGGCAGCAGAACCAGGAGTCTGGAACAAAATGGCACGGTGGACTTCTCGACCCACAAAGTGAGGTGGTTATAGTGGGCATGCTGACCCACAGAGCAAGAGAACCGTGCACCTTCAGACAGGGGGCTTGCTGACAGAGTGGGGTGTCTCTGGGCACTTGGTAGAGCTAGGTTTGCTGATCCACGGAGCGAGAGAGCTGAATACCTTTGGGCCGAAGCGTCCTGGCAGAGTGGGGAGCATCTGGGGACTTACTGACAGAGCTAAAGAGCTTTGTAACACTGACCCAAGCAGAGCAGATCTGAGGGGCCAAGGTAGCTGAGGGGCTGAGGGCCGGAAAGAGGCCTGCCTTGTAGGCATGGCTGGGAAGAAGCTATCCTGGTCAAAGAACTGTTCCCGAATTGTAACTTGTTACTTCCCTAATCAACCCCATTGCCGTGAGTATCATAAGTGAGTTCTGTGTGGCCATTGCAATGAATTATTGAATCTAGCAGAGAGGTAGAGCATGTCATGAGAGGGATGGTGGGTGTCAGAATTGGTAAAAAGTTTGGAGAGAGGAGGTATGTCTGACCTCCACCTCATAAGGATAAGCCTTGGACTGATGCTGAGGATCTTGATTCTCTCTCCTCCCCCTTGTGAAATCAGACGAAAAGATCTAACACTTCCATCCCAACTCTGCCATTTTTACATTCACCCATCAGGAAAACCATGGAACCTCCGTATCCAGAGATTTTATTGGCTTTATTACATAGTTATGATTGGGGCCTCATTCCATAGGCATGATGGATTGAATCATGACCCCCTCAATCCCTGAGGCCAGCTGATATAAGGCCATGAGGTGGTCTTTCTGGCTTGCACATCTCCTCACACAAACCCTCAGATATTGATCCAGATAAAAAAGGCACCTCAATTACTCAGGTTATTACAGGATTTTTAGAGTTATTTCACAGGAACTGAGGGCAAAGACCAAATTCCTTTAGGTAAGGTTAATTGTAAATCCCACACTGCACATCCTGTCATGGCAAGCTCAATCGTTGCATTCCCTGAACTAATCAGGCAAAGTCTGTGGCAAAATGAGTTCCCTTATGTGGCCCTTTGCTTTGGTTATTTAGAAAACAGCTTGAAAGATTTTTTTCCCTCTAAGTCCTGAGGAGTTATATTGGCCTTAATTTTCTACGCCAGAGGATTTGTTACATTTCCTGGGTAAACTGTAAACTAGTTGGTTTGATACTTTTTATCTGCCCTGTGGTTGGTATGCACCTTTCAGGGATTGGTCAATATGCTATGCAAATAAAGTCATCATAGCCTACTATGGAAATGAACTATTAGCGGTCTACCAAGAGGGGATTGGTCAGTTCATGGCCCTGGTGGGAAGGCCATACCTTGAAATTGACAAGGACTTTGCTTACATACATATCTAACCCAAAAGAGGTTTTAGAAGCAGGAAAGAGAAATAGACAAGAAGCGGGAAGAAGCAGGAAGGAGAAAAGGCGAGAGAGAAAAATAGAACAGAGAGGAGGCAAGGAAGCTCCTAAAAGAGCTGTAACACTGATCAAGGGTTGTAACACTGAAGACAGTGAGAGGCCTATAAGGGGCCCAGTGGTAGAGCTGGCAGCACATGCCCCTGAAGGGCTCAGCAGCAAAGCCAGTTGTGACAGCCCCAGAAGGGGCCCAGCAGCAGAGCAGGAGGATACAGAACTGGAAGGGGTCTGTGGTACAATGGATTGATTTCATATGACCTTTCTTGCCATGGTTTTCTAACTCCCACCAAATCACAAGCAAATAAGGTGCTTGTGGCCCACGAAGAGGATTGAACAGCTTGCTAATAATGCAAATAAGGTGCATGGAACACTTGTGGGGGTGGGACCATGCAAAACAGGTGTATGGAACCCTAACAAGGGGATTGGCCAGTTTTGCCATCCCACTAGACTTAAAAGACAGCCAATCCCAGAGTAGATGGGGGACATCACTACCACCAAGAAGACATAGCAGAGCACATCCTTTGGACCTGGGGTCCCCGTGCTGAAAACCTCCTAGACTCAGGACACAGAGTTGTGACACAATGGACCACAAGAAGCAGTGGCATAGAAATGGTGGTGGCAGGAACCAGGAGACCGATGCCAGATGGTTTCTGTGGGGCTTGCCGACCCATGGAGCTAAGATCTGTAACACTGGACTGAGCAGAACAGAGGCCAAGCTGAGGGGGCTGAGGGGCCGAGATCCAGAGAGGCCTGCATGTGGGCATGGCTGAGAAGCTGTCCTGACAGAAGAACGGTATCCTGAGTTATTCCGGATCCTGAATTGTAACCTGTTACTTCCCTAATAAACCCCATACTTGTGAGTATGGTCTGTGAGTTCTCTGTGGCCATGGAAGTGAATTAACAAACCCGGCAGGGAAGTAGAGAGTGCCATGGGAGTGGTGGCTGGTGTTAGAATTGGTAAAAAGTTTGGAGACAGGAGGTATGTCTGACCTCCACTTCATAGGACTCACTATTAGCTTTGTGCTGATGGTGATTTTCTCTCCTCCTCCTGAAGAGGATTTCAGGCACTACTAGTACTACTACCGTTTTATACATATTATATAATCTTTTGAATTATCCTTTACTTAGAGAGTCATTTGTAGAGACCAGTGAGGTGGCAAATAAAGCAGTAATTCAGAGAAATGAAGTAAAGCAATGAGGATAGAGAAGAGGGAGTGATCCAATGTTATTTTTGAGATAGCATCAACAGTAAGTGGGGCCAAGTATGAGGATGACCCATGGGTTGTGTTTTGGGTTGATCATTTAATCTTTTCTCCTGAACTTCTAATAACCTATATTCCAGATAATTCCCCAAAATATCAATTCTTAATTGCTTGTGTATTAATGACTGCTGGCGGACAAATGGAATGAAGGAGAAGTAAATTGAAGGTAGTGTTGATTCAGTGGGAGAATGCTAGACTACCATGTGTGAGGCCAGGGTTCGATTCCTGGCAAATGCACCTCAGGCACAGATACCTCCCGCATGTCAGTGGAGACCTGCATGTATCGATGATGTTGAACAGGTTTCAGTGAAGCTTCCTTACCGTAAAAAATGGCAGGGTGGCAGGGTAAGACCTCCTCCTCTAACTTCACAATGACTCAGGATACAGTTCTTCAGTCGGGACAGCTTCTGGGCAGTGCCTACTTGCATTCTTCTCCCTGGCCATTGATTCCCAGCCTTGGTTCCTTAATCCCCTTGGGATGGCCCAGCCTCTGCCCTGCTCATGCAAGTGTTACAAAGCTCTTTTAGCTCTGCCAATAAGTGCCCGGAGGCACCTCACGCCACCAGTAAGCCTCAGCCAAAGAACTAGAATAACTAGATGGTGCCAACCACTCTGACCGGGATCACAATAGAAAGTCCCAGGTAGAATGGGTAAAAAATGTAGAACAAAATTCAAATTAAAAAATAAAAAAAAGACGTACTGGTCTGAATGAGACTGGAAGACCCCCAAGACTATTGCCCTAAGACAACTTTCCAACTTGAAACTATAAACACTCCGGGAGACCACCTTTCAGCCAAATAATGGATGGGGCTATAAACGACAAACAATAATATCCATGAAGAATGTTCTCCTTAGAAGAATCGACTATACGAGACCAAAAAGGCAACATTTGCCCAAACGAAAGATAAGAAAACAAGGAGGGACAGTGAAAAAACTGTAAAAAAATGGCATCAGACCTCCTCATCTAACTTCATAAGGGGGGGAGGAGAATCATAATCATCATCAACAGCCCAAGGCTGATTGCTATGAGGTGGAGGTCAGACATACCTCCACCCTCCAAACTTTTCACCAATTCTCACACCAGGTGTCCCTCCCATGGCACTCTCTACTTCTCTGCTGGGTTCAATAATCCCTTGCAATGGTCACACAGAACTCACAGACACTACTCACGATTACGGGGTTTATTAGGGAAGTAATAGGTTACAATTCAGAATCAGGAATGACTCAGGTTACAGTTCTTCAGTCAGGACTGTTTCTTGGCCATGCCCACAGGCAGGTCTCTCCCTGGCCCTCGACGTCCCAGCCTTAGCCCCTAGGGCCTCTTGGGCCAGCACAGCCTCTGCCCTGCTCAGGCAAGTGTTACAGAGCTTTTTAGTTCCACCAGTAAGTGCCCAGATGCACCCTACTCAGCCAGTAAGCCTCAGTCCGAAGGCGCTCAGTTCTGTCACTCCATGGGTCAGCAAGCCTAGCTCTGCCAAGCACCTGGAGGCCCCCCAATCCTGCCCAAAGGCAATAAGTTTTCTTGCTCCGTGGGCCGGGAAGTCCACCACACTCATCTCCTGTTGGTCTCCTGGTTCTGGCTGCATCGGCTGCCGCTGTTTCTCTGCTATTGCTTCTCACTGTCTCTCGCTGTTTCCAGTGTTACAGCTCTATCTCTCTGTCTTCTGGGTCTAGGAGGTTCTCAGTGCAGGGATCCCGGCTCCAAAGGACGCAGTGCACTCCTAGTTCTTCTTGGTGCTAATGAGGTCCCCCCGTCCACCTCTGGATGGTTCACTTTAAGCCTAGTGGGATGGCAAAACCTGCCAATCCCCTCATTAGAGATCGTTCCATACGCCTTATTTGCATGCCCCACCCCCACTTGTCATGCCCCTTATTTGCATTATTAGCAAGCTATCAAAATCCCTTGGTAGGTCACAAGCCCCTCATTTACATAGTCTCACCCAGTCATTTGGTAGGAGTTTCACGACCATGGAAGAAAGGCCATTGCAGTGCGATGGATTGCTTTTATTTGCAAGATGGTGGGTTTCCTGGCCCACGGAGCAAGGAGGTTACAGTGGGTGTGCTGACCTACGAAGCAAGAGAGACGAACACCCTCAGGTCGAGGCTTACAGGCTGAGTGGGGTGCCTCCTGGCACTTATTGGCAGAACTAGAAGAGCTTTGTAACATTTGCCTGAGCAGGGCAGAGGCCAAGGGCCCAGAGAGGCGTGCCTGTGGGCATGGCTGTGAAGAGGCTGTCCTGATAGAAGAACTGTATCCTGCGTGTTCCTGAACCTGAATTGTAACCTGCTTGTAACTTTCTTAATAAACCTCATAACTGAGTATTGTCTGTGAGTTCTGTGTGGTAATTGCAGTGAATTCAACCCGGCCACCCCCAGGCTGCTCTTACAGCCACATAAAAGCAATCCATCGCACTAAATTGGACTAGGAAGAAAGGCCTGGCAATCTACTTGTTTTTACTTGCCTCATCTTTAGCGGCTTTTCTCCTATGCCCCACTCCAAATATAACCTAGGCTTATTCTACCAGCTCTTTTGCCCTGTCTGTGATAGACACTCTCATATAAAACCAGTTTCTCCAAACCTTTTTCTGTCCTTAAATCGCTTCCCGCAAGCTTTTTTCAGTCAGAAGCTATTTGTGGTTGTCCGGGTACCGACTTTTTCCCTTTACCCTTTATTCTTTCCAGGAGCCTAGTCTCTAATGTACATACTCTTGAACTCCCACTTATCCGTTTTCAAATGTATTTTCTTTCTGTTTTTTTAACAAATGTTTAAAGGAAGCGGCGGTATTACCTTTTTTTTCCCTAGCCTGCTGAAAGGAATTTGATCCGTGCCATGTTTTCCTGGTGAAGCTCGAGCCGCTGAAAATCTACCCATTTTTTTGCAGGGATCCAGGAGACAGGCTATTGGACAGTTTCGCGGGCTTTCTCGTTCTCCAGGCTTCTGGCACCAAAAAAACGGCCTCTTTTGTTCTGTACGGCGGGCATTCAAATATGGCCGCCTCCACACAGTCGCCACGGGAATGGCGCAGACGTATGACTTGGGAAGTCAATGTAGGAAATGCCGTTGTCTGCGCTCCTTCAAAGGTCTCGACCCTCGCCCGTCGCCGTAGAAAGACAGGCCTTCTGCGCGAGGGGTGGAGAAGTAGAAGTAGTTCGCGGAAATAAGTGCAAGTTTTCGGAGCTTTGGGTGATTCAGAAGAAACAGGTCAGTGTGTGTTTCTTCGTCTTGAAACAGCGCGAGGTAGGTATGTGGACGTGGTGTCGTGAGGCCATGGAGTTCCTGAGGGGAGCTCTGGGGGGGTGGTGTGTGAGGGGGAGTAGGTGGGAGTCCGGTGCCTTTGGGGTGAGCACCTTTGTACAACGATTAAGGCTGTCCGGACTTTCAGGGTACGGGGGCTTTGCGGATCTCTCTGCTTGTAAGCGGTGGATAGGGTATTTACGATGAATGCGGTGTCCAGTTCGGGTTCGGGATTTACTATAGGGATCAGTGAAGCTGGAACCCGGGGATGGACATCGTAGGGATGTCTGATCTAGGTTTCGCCTTAATAAGGGTGTGACGGTGGTCTGTGTCTGTGTACAGAGGCTTGTGAGGACGAAGCTTTGGAAGCCCAGGACCCCAGGAACCTCGACTGCTGGGACAGAAGGTGATATATTCCCCGACCAGTAGTTCGAAATTCTTGGTTTTGATAATCGTACATTTTCTCCTCTCAGCCAGTAGTTGGCTAAATACTGTCAGAGGAACTAATCCACCACGCCGCCCATAGGTCTAGGGCTGCTTTCACGCTGCAAAAGTAGAGTTGAGTCGTTGTGTAGGAGATCTTATGGCCTACAAAGCTTCACATACGTGCATACTTTCTGCTTTGCTGACTGTTAATGGATTGAATTGTGTCCCCTAAAAATGTGCTTTGTAAATCCTAATCTCTATGCTTGTGGTTATAATCCCATTTGAGAATGGGTTGTGTTTATTATGTTAATCTGGCAAGATTGGTGTAGGATGTATCTTGAGTCAGTCTCTTTTGAGTTGTGAAAAAGATTAAACAAGCAAGCTAGCAAGCAGAGATAGGGGAAGATTGATGCCAGCCTCATGGAGATCTCCAACGAAGCAGGAAACAGAAGCTGAAAAGACCAAGACCTTCCCCCAGAGCCGACAGAGAGAGAGCAAGCCTTCCCCTAGAGCTGACACCCTGAATTAGAACTTCTGCTCTCCTAAACTGTGACAAAGTAAATTCCTGTTTCTTAAAGCCATCCACTTGTGCTATTTCTGTTATAATAGCACTAGATAACTAAGACAGAATTTGGTACTGTAAAAATGGCATGTGGGCGGTTTTTTGGCCTCCTCTAACTTCACAAAGGAGAAGGACAATCAAGATCAATAGATCAAGGCTGATCCCTGTGTCAGACATGCCTCCTCTCTCATCCATTTTTACCAATTCTGACACCATCTGTCCCTCCCACGACGCTCTCTGCTTCTCACCTGGGTTCGGTAATTCATTGCAGTGGCCACACAGGACTCCACAGACAATACGCATGATTATGGGATTTATTAGGGAAGTAATAGGTTATAATTCAGGTTCAGAAACGCTCAGGATACAGTTCTTCCATAAGGACAACCTTTTCTCAGCGTGCCCACAGGCAGACCTCTCTCTTCTGCAGTGACCAGACAAGTGTTACAGAGCTCCTTTAGCTCTGCTGCTAAGTGCCCCAAGGCATCCGACACCATCAGTAAGCCTCAGCCCAAAGGTGCTCAGATGTAGCTCCGTGAGTTGGCAAACCTAGCTCCATCAAGTGCCCAGAGGGACCCTACTCTGCCGCAAGCCTCCTGCTCGAAGGTACTCAGCTTTCTCTATCTGTGGGTTGGGAAGCCCACCCTGCCATCTTCTGCCAGTCTCTCCTGCTGTTGTTTCTCTACTACCGCTTTTCACCATTTTCAGTGTTACAGCTCTCTATCTCTCTTTCTGTCTCTCTCTCTCACTTGGTCTCCTGGTTCTGGGAGCTTCTCAGCACAGGGATGCCAATTGCAAAGAACGTGCTTCACTCTTCTCCTCGATGGTGGTGAGATCCTCTCTTCCCACCTCTGAGATGGCTCATGTTAAGCCTAGCAGGATCACAAAGCTGACCAGTCCCCTTGGTGGGCCACAGTTACCTTATTTGCGCTGTCCTACACAAGTTACAAAACCGTAGCGATAAAGGCCACACAAAAGCAATCCACTGCAGTGCAGGCCACCCTGGCTTTTCTAGCCATGGTTCATTCACACTTGGAGGATAACTTCTCCTCCCACTCATTTTACCAGTACAAAGTAGTCATTAACAATTAGTCCTTCAATAGGGCAAAAGAGTCCTCTAAGGGTGAGGTCACTCAGGTACTAACCATTCAGGTCTGCTGCAGGTGTCCCTCTGATCTGGTCAGGTTCTCCAAAAGTCTTCTCAGCTTTACCCTTCCTGATGTCTAATAAAATTTAACTGAGAGAAGGTTATTCCCTAGCTCTGAACCTCATGAGGTATCAGCATAGCAAAACCTTTAACGGACTTTAGGTTCAGCCACTGTACTTGAGTCTAGCAGTACCTCCCCCTTAGTACAATTTTTCACAGTGAAACTTTTTACAGTTAGTTTTTTTTTTTTTTTCATGAAACAGAAGTACACATGTTGTTTTATGACATTGGTTAACAACCCCATAACATATCAACCCTTTAACTTCTCAACCTTTATTATTTTTGGTGAAAATACACATAGCCAAAGATACACCATTTCAAAAATTTCTACATGCACAGTTCGGTGACATTGACTACACTCTTCGAATTGTGCTGTTATTCTCACTTAAGATGAAGGCTTACAGAACAAAATAG
>NW_004444023.1:7753342-7803400 GCF_000243295.1 Trichechus manatus latirostris
TTGGCTGAGTTCTTCATCTCTTCATTTGATGTTTTAGGGTTTCAGGATTGTTGTATTCTCTGTTTGGCTTAGTTTTTTTGATCTTTGCTGTGGAGAGACGGTGTGGTGCTTCTGCCTAGAGTGCCATTTTGCCGGAACTCCTACAGTTAGTTTTTACCATCACAGTCAACCCTGTTAGTAGTCATTACTCACAACTGAATTATATAATCCTATCAGCATCTTCCACCACGTGTCAGCAGCAAGGAAACAGCAGTCAAGAAATCAAATGATGCATTGCAGTGGCAGATCTGCTGCAGAAGATCTCTTTAAAGTGTTATGCCAAGATATTTGGAACACAGCTACCTGGCTAACTGACTGGAAGAGATCTATATTTATGCCTGTTCCAAAGAAAGGTGATCCAACCAAATGCAGAAATTATCAAACGATATCATTAATGTCACACGAAAGTAAAATTTTGCTGAAGATTTTTCAAAAGTGGTTGCAGCAGTACATCGACAGGGAACTGCTAGAAGTTCAAGCTGGATTCAGAAAAGGACATGGAACGAGGGATATCATTGCTGGTGTCAGATGGTTCCTGGCTGAAAGCAGAGAATACCAGAAAGACGTTTACCTGTGTTTATTGATTATGCAAAGGCATTTGACTGTGTGGATCATAACAAATTATGGATAACATTGCGAAGAATGGGAACTCCAGAACACTTAATTGTGCTCATAAGGAACGTGTACATAGATCAAGAGGCATTTGTTCGAACAGAACGAGATACCGCGTGGTTTAAAGTCAGGAAAGGTGTGCATCAGAGTTACATCCTTTCAGCATATTTATTCAGTCCGTATGCTGAGCAAATAGTCCGAGAAGCTGGACTCTATGAAGAAGAATGGGGCATCAGGATTGGAGGAAGAGTCATTAACAATGTGCTATTATGCAGATAACACAAACTTCCTTGCCGAAAGTGAAGAGGACTTGAAGCACTTACTGATGAAGATCAAAGACTACAGCTTTCAGTATGGATTACACCTGATGCCATGGATTGAATTGTGTCCCCCCAAAATATCTATTAATTTGGCTGGGTCATTGTCATGCATTGAATTATGTCCCCCCGAAAAATGTGTGTATCAATTTGGCTGGGCCATGATACCCATAACTGTGTGGTTGTCCTCCATTTTGTGATTGTAATTTTATATTAAAGAGGGTTAGAGTGGGATTGTAACACCCTTACTAAGGTCACATTCCTGATCCAGTGTAAAAGGAGTTTCACTGGGGTATGGCCTGCACCACCTTTTGTCTTACAAGAGATAAAAAGAAATGGAAGCAAGCAGAGAGTTGGGGTACCTCATACCACCAAGAAAGCAGTGGCAGGAGCAGAGCGCGTCCTTTGGACCTGGGGTCCCTACGCAGAGAAGCTCCTAGTCTGGGGGAAGATTGATGAGAAGGCCGACAGAAAAAGAAAGCCTTTCCCCGGAGCTGATGCCCTGAATTTGGACTTTTAGCCTACTTTACTGTGAAGAAATAAGTTTCTCTTTGTTAAAGCCATCCATTTGTGGTATTTCCGTTATAGCAGCATTAGATGACTAAGATAGTCATGATTCCCAGTATTGTGTGATTGTTCACCATTTTGTCATCTGATGTGATTTTCCTATGTATTGTAAATCCTGTCTCCCTGACGTTAATGAGATGCGGTTAACGGCAGTTATGTGGACTCAATCTACGAGATCAATCTACAATTTAAGCTAGTCTCTTTGGAGATACAAAAGAAAGAAGTGAGCAGAGAGACAGGGGGACCTCATACCACCAAGAAACAAGAGCCAGGAGAATAGCGTATCCTTTGGACCCAGGGTCACTGCGCTGAGAAGTTCCTTGACCAGGGGAAGATTGATGACAAGGACCTTCCTTCAGAGCCACCAGAAAGGGAAAGCCTTCCCCTGGAGCTGACGCGCTGAATTTGGGCTTGTACCCTACTAGACTGTGAGAGAATAAATTTCTTTTTGTTAAAGCCATCCACGTGTGGTATTTCTCTTATAGCAGTACTAGATGACCAAGACACTGCAACATAAAGAAAATAAAAATCTTTACAACTGGATCAATAAGCAGCATCCTGATAAACAGAGACAAGATTGAAGTCATCAAGGATTTCATTTTACTTGGATCCACAATCAATGCCCATGAAAGCAGCAGTCAGGAAATCAAACAACATATTGCATTGGGCAAATCTGTTGCAAAACACCTCTATAAAGTGTTAAAAAAACAAAGATGTTGTTTTAAGGACTAAAGTGACCTGACCCAAGCCGTGGTGTTTTGAATTGCCTCATTATGCACATAAAAGCTGGACAGTGAATAAGTCAGACTGAAAAAGAATTGATGCCTTTGAATTATGGTGTTGGCGAAGAATATTGAATTCACCATGGATTGCCAGAAGAACGATCAGATCTGTCTTGGAAGTGGTACAGCCAGAATGCTCCTTAGAAGCGAGGATGGTGAGATTTCGTCTCACATACTTTGGACATGTTATTAGGAGGGACCAGTCCATGGAGAAGGACATCATGCTTGGTAGAGCTAAATCACAATGGGTAGTAGCCTTAGGCTCAAGAGTTCACACACACCTCCTGGCACTTCAGACCAGACAGCTCCTTCACTGTCTCATCCCTAGCCCCCTTGGCCTTGGTCTGTGGGCTTCACCCGTCAACCCAGGAATCCACACAACTTCCTGCATTTCTAACCAGTCAGCCCTTCTCTCATCCCTACTCTCCTTGGGATAGGTCAGTGGGTGCCTATGGAACATGTCCAAACTCAGCCCATCTATTCATTGATGCACTTTCCCCGCTTCCATTCTTTGAGTGGACCCAGGTGGTCACCTCAAGCAAGTATACCAGGCTGTCTAAAATCACCAGTTCCCTTTAACTTCCGTTCCTGGAAGGAGATTTTGATGGGCATTGACTTTTCCTGCCTCGATACATCCAAGGGCAAACTGCTTGGTAGCTCAAAATTCAAAAAGCAGTACAGTCATCTTTTGTTTTTTTTCTGCAGGTCCTTCCTTCAAATACAAATCTTCTGTTGTCTCAGCAGTTCTGGGTAGTTCTGCATGTGTTTTAGAATGCAAATTTCCTGGGTGGGGCACAGATTTTCGACTTAAGGCCCCAGTATTCTATATGCAGGACTACTGTATTCAAACCAACAGTTTATGTTTCTTTCATGCAAATTTCTGGTTCCCCTTTTAGCATATCCAATCAAGTGTTGGCTGAAGGCAGAGTTAACACACTCTCCATAATACCCAATATTCATTTCCATCTTACTTATAGATCTGCTTTACAACAGTATGGAAGAGAAACATTCAGTATTCATAGTATATTCAGATAAACACATAACCCTTTAAAAAAATATATTCTAGTTTTACCTTCTACACCCTTTAATTATCTTTCAGTTCATATGAAAGGCATATGGCCTTGGGCCTCTGAATGGGTGGAACCAGTAGACCCTGGACCTCTAGCAATCATCTTGCTTATCTGGCCTGGCTTTTGGCCCAGGCCACTACATCTGTCTTAGTTATCTACTGCTGTTATAACAGAAATACCACAAGTGGATGGCTTTAACAGACAGAAATGTACTCTCTCACAGTGTAGGAGACTGGAAGTTCAAATTCACAGTGCCAGCTCCGGGAGAAGGCTTTCTCTCTGTGTTGGCTCTGGGGGAAGGTCCTTGTCATCAGTCTTCTGCTGTAGGAGCTTCTCGGCACAGGGACCTCAGGTGCAAAGGATGCACTGCGCTCCTTGCTCTTCTTGCTTGGAGGTAGTGAGGTGTCTCGCCTCTCTGCTTGCTTGTCTTATATCTCAAAAGAGATTGACTCAAGATACAACCTAATCTTGTAGATTGTATCTTTCCTCATTAACATAACTGCCTCTAATCCTGTCTCATAATCATCATACAGATTAGGATTTACAACACATCATATCACACTAATTGGAGGACAACCACACCATACTGGGAATCATAGCCTAGCCAAGTTGACACGTTTTGGGGGGACACAATTCAGTCCATAACAACAGGTAAAGAACAGCAAAAGTAACTGTCTAAGAATTAAAAGTTTCATTTCCCAAATCCCTTTGTTCTTTCTCTTACAAAGTCCCATGCTTCATGAGTGTGGAACCATGGCAAAGAATCCCGCTTCTGATACCAACTGTAAAAATGTTGTAGTGGCAGCGTCTGACCTCCTTTTACTTCACAAGGGGGAAGGAGAATCAAGATCAGCATCCCAAGATTGATTCCTATGAGAAGGAGGTCAGACATGCCTCCATCTCATCTCCATCTTTACCAATTCTACACCAACTGTCCATCCCATGGCACTCTCTGCTTCTCTGCTGGGTTTGATAATTCATTGCAGTGGGCACACAGAACTCACAGACAATACTTACGATTATGGGGTTTATTAGGAAAGTAACAGGTTACAGTTCAGGTTCAGGTATACTCAGGATACGGTTCTTCTTTCAGGACAGCCTCTTCTCAGTCATGCCTGCTGGCACACCTCTCTCTGGCCTCTCAGCCTCTGCCCTGCTGGGGCATGTGTTACAAAGCTCTTTTGCTCTGCTAATAAGTGCCCGGAGGCAACCCACTCTGCCAGTAAGCCTGCCACACCATCTCCTGCCAGTCTCTAGTGTGGTCATTTCTCTGCCACTGCTTCTCACTGTCTTCACTGTTATAGCTCTCTCTCTCGGTCTCCTGGTTCCAGGAGCTTCTCAGTGCAAGGATCCTGGGTACAAATTACATGCTCCTCTCCTGGCTCTTCTTTCTTGGTGGTGATGAAATCCTCTCTTCCTGCCTCTGAGATGTCTCATTTTAAGCTTAGCAGGATGACAAAACTGACCAGTCCCCTTGGTGGGCCACAATTATGTTATGTGCACTGTCCTACCCAATCATTTGGGTGGGCGTTTCAAACCATGGCAGGAAAGGCTACACAAAAGTGATCCATTGCACTGCAGGTTCTGAGAAGTAGCGGTGCTGCTTTAACAAATACCTACAATGTGGATGTAGCTTTGGAATTGGGTAATGAGTAGAGGCTGGAAAAGTTTGTTTTTTTTTTTTTTTTTTTTTTTAATATAACACTTTATTGCTTTTTCAGGGAAGGTTTACACAGCAGTTTAGGTTCCCATTCAACAGTTTCTACACAGATTGTTCAGTGACATTGGTTACATTCTTCACAATTTGTGAACATGCTCAATATTTCTGTTCTGGTTGTTCCCTTTCCATTAATCTTGTTTCCCTGACCCCTTACATTCTTACCTTTGTTTTAAAATAATTGTTGACTGTATGGGCCACAGGCTGGAAAAGTTTTAAGGTGCCTAATAGAAAAAGCCTAGATTGCCTTGAAGAGACTGTTGGTAAAATTATGGATGTCAAAGATAATTCTGGCAAGGGCTCAGAAAGAAGGTAGGAGAGCTACACAGAGCATCTCTATCGTTTTAGAAAATACATATGGTGCAAGCAAAAGAACGTTGCTTGAAATTTGGACATTAAGTGTGCTTCTGGTGAGGTTTTAAAAGAAAATGATAAATGTGATTGGACATTGGAGGAAGGGTGATGCTTTTCATGCAGTGGCAAAGAACTTGTCTGAATTATGTTCAAATATTTTGTAGAAGGTAGAACTTGTAAGTGATGAACTTGGATATCTGGCTGATGAGATTTCTAAGTAAGATCTTAAAGGGGCCTTATGGTTCCTCCTTGCAACTTACAGTAAAATATGAGAGGAAAGAGGTGGACTTAAAAGTGAACGTGCAAAATGAAAACAGAACTTAAAAGATTTGGAAAATTCTGTTGTACAAACTAAGGACACATATCATAGAATGTTCACCAAGGATGTGGCTATGCAATCTTTTGTTAAAGAGATTATGCCTGTGCCTGATGGTTCTAACGGGCTACCACAGCAGAAAGCCCATAGCTTAGACTGAAGGGGATAGAGAAAGAACAAAAGGAAGTAATGCTGTCTGCCTGTTGGAATTCTATAGGCAGGAAACAGGCCAACGGAGCTACTTCTATTGTCCTCAAAAAATCCCTGGAGGAGCTCTGGGATCAGCAGAACTGTTGGAAGGAGTACAGGAAGCAGGGTCTTCTCGGTTTCTAAGGGTGTGGCCATGCTCTCCTGATCGCAGAGGGTTGGGGCACAGCCTCCTAGGTTTCAAAGGGTTGGGTCTTTGTGACCTTCGTTCTAGAGTGTGGGTTGTCTTTAAGCTGTGCCGGGGCATGGGGCTGCCCCCCAAAGCTGAGGGGTCAGGACTGCCATTCCCAAGGGGCAGAAGAATGGGGCCTGCCGGGACCGAGGGGGTGGGGTCGCCTCTCAGATGGTCTAGGAGATTGGGGCCACCCAAAGGCAAGGGAGCATAGTTGCCATTCCAGTGGGCCTGAAAGGCAGAGCTAAAGCCCAGGGATGAGGAGCCTCCACCCAGAATCCAGAGGGTGTGGCCAGCATCCAGAGTCTGGAGGATGGAGCCATTTCCCAGATGGTCCCCAAACTGACCGTTCATTATTTATCCTCTGGCAAGGTGAGCCATATCCCAGTTTATTAGAAAGTCATGTGTGTGCAGTTCCCATTGGTAGTTTTAGGAATGGCATGCAGATGAGCTTAGGAATTTGGAGTAATTCTACCGAAGTATGTATGTAAAAGCCCTTGACTGCTAGAAAGCATGGATTTCATCTGAGTTATTTCTCTGATTAATTCTTCACGTTCTTTATGTATGCCACTTCTCTTTCTCTTTTAGTCAGTTTCATTAAGAATGTGTATTTTATTGGTCTTAATCAAAGAACAAATTTTTGGTGTATTGGGGCTTTTCATTTTGCTTTTGATATTTTTGGGCTCTTCCATTCCTTTAATTTTTCTAAATTTATCTTCTTTTCAAAAATGTACAATTTAACTAGTATAAAGGCAATATATGTATAACTGATCTCTGCCTCAGGCAAGAAATAGAACTTTGCTAGCATCCAAGTGGTTATAGCAAGCATTTCCAGACATTTCTTTATAGTTTTACCATGTAGCTAATTATTCCTAATCATTATAATTTATCTAGTTTTGCCTATTTTAAACTGAGTATAAATGCAATCGTATATAACCCCCTTTTTTTTTTTAAATCAGGATTGGTTTCCTCAATATTTGTGAGAGTCATTCATGTTGTTACACATAGATGTATCTACTTTGCTCTTGTAAAAAATGGTGTGGCTGAGGTATCTGGCCTCCTCTAACTTCACAATGGGGAAGGAGAATCTAGATCAATAGCCCAAGGTTGATTCCTATGAGGTGGAGGTCAGACATACCTCTCTCCAACCTTTTTACCAATTCTGTTGCTATCCGTACCTCCCAAAGCACTGTCTTCTCTGCTGAGTTGGATAATTCAGTGCAAGGCCCATACAAACTCACAAACCATACTCACAGTTATGGAGTTTATTAGGCAAGTAAAAGATTACAATTCAGGAACTCAGGATACAGTTCTTTGATCAGGGCAGCCTCTTCATAGCCATGACTGCAGGCAGGCCCTTGGTCCTTGGCCTGGCCTCTTCCCTGCTTCAGCAAGTATTACAGAGTTCTTTAGCTCTGCCAATAAGTGCCCAGAGGCACCCTATGCCTCCAGTAAGCCTAGGCCCAAAGGCACCCAGTTCTCTCACTCCATGGGTCGGCTAACATAGCTCCACCAAGTGCCCAGAGGCACCCCACTCCACCAGTAAGCCTCTCACTGAAAGATGCTCACCTCTTTTGTTCCATGGGTTGGCACACCTACCGTAGCTGCCTTACTCTGTCAGCTGGGAATCCCAATGCGCCGTTTCTCGCCTATCTCCAAGTTCTGCTGCCACTGTTTCCCTGCCTCCACTTCTCGCCATCTCATGCCATCTGTGCTGTTACGGCTCTCTCTCTGTCTCCTGGGTCTAGAAGGTTCTCAGTGCAGGGACCCCTGGTCCAAAGGACATGCTTCGCTCCTGTTTCTTCTTCCTTGGTGGTAGTTAGGTCACCCCGTCTGCTCTGGTACTGTCTCTTTTAAGCCTAGCTGATGGGAAAAGTAACCAATCCTTTGTTAGGGTTCCATATGCCCTATTTGCATGGTCCCACCCACACATGGGTGCCTTGCACCTTATTTGCATTATTAGCAAACTGTCCAATCCCATTGGTGGGCTGTAAGCACCTTATTTGCTTATTTGATTGTCTGATTCAGGATGGCCAGTACCTGTCCATTTGAGCTCACTGATGCTTAGAATATCAATGTTTATGTGTTCCATTCCATTTCTGATGATTTCCAATTTTCCTAGATTCATACTTTGTACATTCCACGTTCTGATAATGACTGTTTGCAACTGTGTTTTCTCGTTTTGAGTCATGCCACATCAACAAATGATGGTCCTGAAAGCTTGACTTCATCCACGTCATTAAAGTCAACTCTAGTTTGAGGAGGCAGCTCTTTTCCAGTCGTATTTTGAGTGCTTCCAACCTGTGGGGCTCATCTTCCAGCACTATGTCAGACAGTGTTCTACTGCTTCTCATAAGATTTTCACTGACTAATTTTTTTCAGAAGTAGACTGCCAGGTCCTTCTTTCTAGTCTGTCTTAGTCTGGAAGCTCAGCTGAATCCTGTCCGCCACAGTATGACAAACTGACAGACGCGTGGGGTTATTTGCATAGTACCACTCAGTCATTTGGTGGGAGTTACAAGACCATTGCTACAAAGGTCATATAAAAGCAATCCATTGCACCACCTTGGGTTACTACAAATAATTCTGCTTTGAAAATATTGGTACAGGTCTTGTGGTTCAAATGTGCACTCATTATAGGGGGATATATACCTCAGACTTAGCTTGTTATTTCAGACTGTATGTATAATTTTAATCTGCTAGATTGTGCCTTAGTGTTTTCTAAAGTGGTTGTACAACTTTACTATTTCTCTAACAGAATAGTCTTCAGTTGATAGTCAGTGCTTTATGTGCCATGTTTAAAATACGTTTCCAGACCCTAATGTAAACTTATCTTCTCAAAGCTTCATTGATTTGTCATTGAGAGTCACACTTGACCATGAATTGATAGTTTTGCGTGTCATGAGGTAGGGATCAAGCTTATTCTTCTTCTTTCACATGTATATCTGATTGTCTAATAGCAATTTTTTGAAAAGACATCTTTTACCCATATCTCTGCAAATTTTGAATCTTAGGTATTTGTGCGCATGGGTGTAAAATATTCTGTGGCTCCAAATAAAGGGACAGTCAATGGTATTGAGGGCCTTTTGTTAAGCAACGTGCCAGGAGCAGTGACAACATCTGGACCTAGAGATAATGTACCACTCACATTGAATTTTCCCTTCAGCCTACAGGTCCTGACTCCCCAGCAGCAAGAGAATCACTTGAAGGAAGGAGGAAGAGGTTGCAAGATTTAGATACTGTCATTCTGGGGACACCCTTCACAGGAAACTGAAATTTCTAAACAGAAATTAGAGCTGATCCACCAAACACAAAGACAGAGCATCCCAGATGCTGGCAGTGTCCCAAGAAAAAAAGAAAATGGTCAAGGCCCAGGTGACTTTTGGTTTGTTTTATGCTTTCGTTTCTTTCCTAATGAGTTTGTAGAGGCCTGTAAAATATCAGTTCAGTTCATCTGAAAAGTATAAATTTGGAAAAGTAGAAGCTACAGAGAAATAAACTTAGACTCTGACCAACATCAGGCAAAGGAGGGTCAGAAATATATTGTTCTTGGGATTAACACTAAATTATTGATGTTGATCATAATATGTGACTGGGAATTCTTTGGCTACATTAGCTTTCAACTTGCATGTACTATATCTCTGGCCAACTCCAAAAGAATCATTGTAATTTAAATGTTATGTCCAGTTTTTGAGGAGACAGAAGTTCAGTTCCTTGGAGGATTTCAGTATTTCATGGGAGTTTTGTCTGAGTAAGTTTCTTTGATGTTTCTTCCTAGAGGTGATGTGGTGGACAGTATTCTCAACAGCAGCATTCTTATAGATGCATGTAAAATGAGACTAGTAGTAATAGTAGTATGAAAAGGCAGGCGGCTTCTGACTTCCTCTAACTTCAGGGGTAGAAGAGAGAATCACTATCAATATCAACACAAAGCTGATTCCTGTGAGGTGGAGGTCAAACATACATGCACCCTCCAAACTTTCTACCAATTCTGACACCAGCCATCCCTCCCACGGGACTCTCTGTTTCTCTGCTGGGTTCGATAATCGGTTGCAGTGGCCACACAGAACTCACAGACTGTACTCACAGTTGTGGGATTTATTAAGGAAGTAACAGGTTATACATAAGAATGGAATTTCAGAACACCTAATTATGCTCATGAGGAACTTGTACATAGACCAAAAGGCAGTCGTTAGAACAGAACAAGGGATTTGTTATGGATTGAATTGTGTTCCCCCAAAATGTGTGTCAGCTTGGCTAGGCCATGATTCCCAGTGTTGTGTGGTTGTCCTCCAATTTGTCCAATTTGTGATCTGATGTGATTTTCCTATGTATTTTAAATCCTGCCTCTTATGATGTTAATGAGGCAGGATTAGAGACAGTTATGTTAATGAGGCAGGACTCAGTCTATAAGATTAGATTGTGTCTTGAATCAATCTTTTTTGAGATATAAAAGGTAGAAGCAAGCAGAGAGACGGGGGACCTCATGCCACCAAGAATGAAGAACCAGGAGGGGAGTGCGTCCTTTGCACCTGAGGTCCCTGCACTGAGAAGATACTAGACCAGGGGAAGATTGATGACAAGGACCTTCCACCAGAGCTGACAGAGAGAGAAAGCCTTTGCCTGGAGCTGGCACCCTGAATTTGGACTTCTAACCTCCTAGACTGTGAGAGAATAAATTTCTCTTTGTTAAAGCCATCTGTTTGTGGTGTTTCTGTTACAGCGGCCATAAATAAGTAAAACAGGGATACTGTGTAGTTTAAAGTCAAGAAAGGTGTATGTCAGAGTTGTATCCTTTTACCATACTTATTCAATCTGTATGCCAAACAGATAATCCAAGAAGCTGGACTATATGAAGAATGCAGCATCAGGATTGGAGGAAGACTTATTAACACCCTGTAATATACAGATGACACTACTTTGCTTTCTGAAAGCAAAGAGGACTTGAAGCACTTACTGATGATGATCAAAGACTACAGCGTTTAGTATGGATATCACCTCAACGTAAGGAAAACAAAAATCTTCACAACTGGACCAATAAGCAACATCGTGATAAATCGAGAAAATATCGAAGTTGTCAAGGATTTCATTTTACTTGAATGCACAATCAACGCCTATGAAAACAGCAGCCAAGAAATCATTGGGCACATGTGCTGCAAAAGACCTTTCTACAGTGTTAAAAAGCTAATATGTCACTTTAGGACTAAGGTGACCCAACAAACCAAAACCAAACCTCTTGCCATCAGTTGATTCTGATTCATCTCAACCCTATAGGACAGAGTAGAACTGCCCCATAGCATTAAGGTGAACCAAGCCATGATATTTGCAGTCACCTCGTATGTATGCGAAAGCTGGAAAATGAATACGGAAGACTGAAGAATTGATGTCTTTGTCGTATGGTATTGGTGAAGAATATTAAATATACCATGGGCTGCCAGAAGAACGAACAAATATGTCTTGGAAGAAATACAACCAGAATGCTTCTTAGAAGGAAGGATGGTGAGACTTCGTCTCACATAATTTGGATATGTTACCAGGAGGGACCAGTCCCTAGGGAAGGGCATCATGCTTGGTAAAGTAGAGGGTCAGCAAAAAAGAGAAAGACCCTCAACGAGTTGAACTGATGCAGTGGCTGCAACAATGGGCTCAAGAATAACAAAGATTGTGAGGGTGGCACAGGACCGGACAGCGTTTTGTTCAGTTGTACATAGGGTCGCTATGAGTCGGAACTCAGTCAATGGCACCTAACAACAATAACAGCAGGTTACAGCTCAGGATCAGAAACAAAAGACTACAACTTGGGATCAGGATACGGAAGCATATAGGCAATGTCTTCCTTCTTCGGGTCAGTACAGCTCTCTGTCTTCTCTCAGCTCCCGCAGGACAGGCTCCTCTCAGACCCCTCAGGACAGGCTCCTTCTTTCAGCCCTCAGCCTGGTCTCTGCCCCGGTTGGTCAAATGTTGCAAAGTTCTTTAGCTCTGCCAGAAATTCCCTGGAGGAACCCCATTCCACTAGTAAGCCTCCTTTCTGAAGGTGCTCGGCCCTCTTGCTTCGTGGGTTGGCACACCTACGTTAGCCACTGGTTGGCATGCCTACTGTAGCCACATCGCTCCATAGGCCAGCAAGCCTGCCGTGCCTTCCTGTGCCAGTCTCCTGGTTCTGCTGCTGCCGTTTCTCTGCTGCTGGACTCTGCTGTGCTTGCCATTGCTTCTTGCTGTCTCACACCTTTTCTGGTGTTACAGTTCTCTGTCTTCTGGGTCTAGATGGTTCTCAGAGCAGGACCCCTGTTTAAGAGGACACACTCTGCTCTTGGCTCTTCTTGTTGGAAGTGAGCTCCCCTCTTTCACTTCTGAGATGGGCTCATTTTAAGCCTACTGGGATGGCAAAACTGACTAATCCACTTGTTAGGGTTCCATACGCCTTATTTGCATGGTACCACCCCCACAAGGATTTTATGTACCTTATTTACATTATTAGCAGGCTGTCTAGTCCCCTTGATGGGCCACAAGCACCTTATTTGCAAAATCCCACCCAGTCATTTCATAGGAGTCACAAAGACTTTCACTTAACCAAAAGTAGTAACATCAGAACCTGTTTAACTTCTGGGGGGATGATGACCAGGATCAGCCCCAAAGCTAATCCCTACGAGGTGAATGTCAAACATACCTCCACTCTCCAACCTTTTTGCCAATTTTGACAGTAGCCGTCCCTCCAGTGGCACTCTCTACTTCTCTTCTGGCTTTGATAATTTGTTACAGTGGCCACACAGAGCTCACAGACCATAATTACATTTAAATGGTTTATTAAGCAACAGGGTATAACTTGGGATCAGGATCAGGAAAAACCTGGGCGAAGTCTCCCTTCTTCAATGCAGGACAGCTCTCAGCTTCTCTTGGCCCTGCTGGCCTCCTCTCAACCCTTTCAAGACAGGATAGGCTCCTCTTGGCCCTGCCATCTGTTGCCACTGACTGTCCCGCAGGGTCTCTTCTGGGCCTGTCACTGCTGCTCTGCCCCTTCTTGGCAGGTTTCCTATGGCTATTTCATCCAGGGTCCCACATAGACTCCTGTAGCAATAGAGCAACCAAACTTTGAGTAGTCACAGGAGATGGACTGTACTCTTATGTGAGGGTAACTTCACCCAAATGATTGGGTGGGACTGTGCAAATAAGATAATTTGTGGCCCACCATGGGGATAGGTCAGTTTTGTCATCCCACTACGCTTACAGTGAGCATCCCAGAGGAGGGAAAAAGAGGATCTCACCACCACCAAGGAAGAGGAACCAAGAGCGGAGCATGTCCTTTGGACCCGGGATCCCTGCACTGAGAAGCTCCTGGAACCAGCAGACAGAGAGCTGTAACACTGAAGATGGCAAGAAGCAGCAGCAGGAGGGACCAGCAGGAGACAGTGTGGTGGGCTTCCTGGCCCACAGAGTGAGAAAGCTGAGTACCTTTGGGCAGGAAGCTTGCTGACAGAGTAGGGTTCCTCAGGGCACTTGGTGGAGCTAGATTTGCCAGCCCACGGAGCTAGAGCTGAATGCCTTCGGGCTGAGGCTTACTAGTGAAGTGGGGTGCCTCAGGATACTTACCAGCAGAGCTGACAGAGTTTTGTAACAGTTACCCAAGCAGGGCAGAGGACTAGGGCCAGAGAGAGGTATGCCTGCAGGCACAGCTGAAGAGAGGTTGTCCTGATGGAAGAACTATATCCTGAGTGTTCCTGAACCTGAATTGTATCCTGTTACTTCCCTAATAAACTCCATAATGGTGAGCATTGTCTGTGAGTTCTGTTGGGCCATCGCGATGAATTGTTGAACCAGCAGAGAAGTAGAGAGTGCCGTGGAAGTGACAGATGGTGTCAGAATTGGTGAAGATGGTGGAGAGGTAAGGCATGTCTGACCTTCGTCTCATAGGCATCTGCCTTGGGTTGTTGATCTTGATTCTCTTTCCCCCTTGTGAAGTTAGAGGTGGTCAGATGCTGCCCCCATACCATTTGTACACATGTGGACCTCCCCGACATGGAAACTTGCTTCATCAATACCAGACAGACAGAAATAACACCTAATACGTAATCTTATCACAGAATAACTTTGTTTCACCTTAGCACATTCTATTAGGTAGGAGGAACTAGTCCAGCCCATAGTCATGCAGAGGGGACAATCCAAAGGTCCAAATATGATGTTAGGGCTATCTTAGAATCTGCCTGCCACAAGTCTTTCTTTCAGTAAACAATTATTTTTGGGTGCAGTGTGAGATCTTTGGCTATTTCTTCTCCCCTCTCTTTCAGAAGTTATGAATAGGCATATGTTAATGTATAATAACTTAAAATATAAGAATCAGGACAGAGCCAATTCCTATGAGGTAGAGGACAGTATATCCCAGATTTCCACATTCTGCAAGCTACTGAACCACTCCTATCTCTGACACGGGCTATTCATACTCCCCTCAGTACTCTTTCCTCCTTCATTTTGGTTTGGCAATTTGCTGCAGTATCTCACAGAAATTACAGACTGTACTTACACTTAAGTGGTTTATTAAGGAAGTAACAGGGTACAACTTAGGATCAGGATCAGGATCAAAAGCCTACAACTCGGGATCAGAATCAAGGAGCACACAGGCAAAGTCTGCCTTCTCCTGTGTAAGACAGCTCTCTTAGCTCCTCTTGGCCGTGCAAACAGGCCCTTTTCTCTGCGTGCACACCCCCTCTCAGCTCTTAAGCCTCCTCTCAGTTCTCTCAGGACAGGCTCCTGTCAGCCCCCTCAGAACAGTCTACTCTCAACCCCCTCAGAACAGGCTCCTGTTGGCCCTGCTGTCTGTCACCACTGACTCCGCCACTGGACTCCTTCCAGGCCTATCGCTGCCGGCTCTGCCGCTGCGCCCCTTCTGGGCCTGTCACCACTGGCACTGCCAAATGGCCTCTCCGAGCCTCTCGCTATCTTCTGTGTTATAGCCGTTGGTCCATGTTACAGCGCTTTTAGGCGGTTCCTTGCCTCTTCTCTCTCTACTTCTTCTCGCCTTTTTTCTTTCTGCTGCTTCCTGCTTCATGTCTGAAAAACCTGTGGCATTGACTGCATATATACACAAACTCCTTGTCAGTTTCAAGGCATGACCTTCCTCGCAGGACCAATCCACTCTCTGTAGGCCATAGACAGTTAATTTGCATAGTAGACTATAGTCACTTCATTTGCATAGTATATTGACGAATCACTGCAATGTGCATACCAATTACAGGACAGGCTGCAGCCCAGGAGCAGACTAAAAGTTTCAAACTGTGGTGTTTACCACTTACCCAGGAAATGTAACAAACTCTCTGGGTTAGAAAACTAGGGCAAAGGTAAATCCTTGGTGCTTAGGGGAAAAATCTCAAACTTTTTTTTCAAAGAACCAAGGCAAAAGGCCACATAAAGGAACTCATTTCACCACAGGTAGACATTGTTGCTCATCCATGTTAACTAACCTCTCCTTTATTTTTTCTGTTTCTCTCTTTGCTACATTTTGGGTAATTTCATTTGTATATCACGGTTGACTAATTATCTCTTTAGTGTATTTGATATGTCTGATGAAGTGAGTTCCTTTATGTGGCTTATTGCCTTGATTCTTTGGAAAAACAGCTTGAGCGATTTTTCCCCTAAGCCCTGAGTAGTTACTTTTGCCTCTGTTTTGTATCCCTAGAGAGTTTGTTACTTTTGTCCAGGTTGGTTGACATTTCGTGAGTAAGTTGTAGTCAATTTGGTTTGTGCAGTATAGTGAATTACTTAATATGGCCCTTCTAGCCATAGTCTTTGTAATTCCCAATAAATGACTAGGTGGGACTATGTAAATGAGGTACTTGTGGCCCATTAAGGGGATTGGATAGTTTGCTAACGTAAATAAGTTGCATGGCACACTTGTTGGCGTGGGACCATGCAAATAAGGTATATGGAACTCTAATGAGGGGACTGGTGAGTTATGCCATCCTGCTAGGCTTAAAAGAGAGCCAGTAATAGAGGAGAGGTGGAAAACCTCACGGCTATTAAGAGAGAAGAGCAGGGAGTGGAGTGCATTCCTTTGGACCCAAGATCTCTGTGCTGAGAAGCTCCTGGAACCAGGAGACTGAGAGAGAGAACTGTAACAACAAAGATGGTGAAAATTGGCTGCAGAGAAACAGTGGCAGTAGAGGCAGCAGAAACAGGAGACCAGCAGGAGACGGTACGGTGGGTGGGCTGACCCACAGAGTAAAAGAACTGAGTGTCTTCGAGCAGGAGGCTTGCTGACAGAGTAGGGTATCTCCAGACACTTGGCGGAGCCAGGTTTGCCAACCCATGGAGCAAGAGAGCTGAGAGCCTTCAGGCCAGGGTTTACTAGCAGAGTGGGATGCCTCTGGGCACTAATTAGCTTAGCTCAAAGAGCTTTGTAACACTTACCCGAGGAGAGCAGAGGCCTGCCTGAGGGGCCAAGAGATCAAGGCCCAGGTAGAGGCCTGCCTGTGGCATGACTGAGAAGAAGCTGCCCAGATCAAAGAACTTTATCCTGAGCATTCCTAAACCTGAGTTGTAACGTGATACTTCCCTAATAACCATATATCTGTGAGTAGGGTCTGTGAGTTCTGCGTGGCCATTGCAATGAATTATCGAACCCAGCAGAGATGTGAAGAGTGTCATGGGAGGGATGGTTGGTGTTGGAATTGATAAAATGGTTAGAGACGAGGTATGTCTGACCTCTGCCATATAGCAATCAGCCTTGGGTCACTGATGCTGATAATGATTCTCTCGACCCCTCCTAAAGTTAGAGGAGGTCAGATGCCTCCACCACACCACCATTTTTATAGTTTGATACTTCCCGCCAGGTCCTAGGTTGCAGCCTATGCTGAGAAGTTACTTTTGCCCTAGTTTTCTACCCTAGAAGTTTTGTTATTTTCGTCCAGGTTGGTTGACATTTCCTAGGTAAGTTGTAACCAACTTGCTTTGATACATTCTGCCTGGCTGCAGCCTGCTCTGTGATTGGTATGCACCTTGCAGAGATTGTTCGAGGGACTATGCAAATGAGGTGAATTGTTGCCCAGCCATGCCTACTACGCAAGTGAAGTGTCTGAGGCCTACCAAGAGGAGATTTGTCAGTTTTATAGCCATGTCTTGAAATTAACAAGGAGTTTGTAGTTATAAGCAGCTAGCCCCACAGAGATTTGTCAGAACTAAGAAAAGCAGAAGGAAGAAAGGGGAAAGAAGAGGCAGAGAGAGAGTGGAGGCAAGGAGCCTACTAAAAGAGCTGTAACACTAGTCAAGGGCTGTAACACTGAAGACAGAGGCCTAGAAGAAGCCCTGTGGCAGAGCCAGAGGCAGCAGGCCTAGAAAGGGCCCAGGGGCAGAGCCAGTGGTGACAGGCCCAGATGAGGCCCAGGGGCAGAGCCGGTGGTAACAGGCCCGGAAGAGACCCAGGGGCACAGCCCGTAGTGACAGATGGCAAGACCAAGAGGAGGCTGCTTTCAGAGGGCCAAGAGGAGCTAAGAGAGCTGTCCTGCACTGAAGAAGGGAGACTCTGCCTACACGCTTCCTGATCCTGATCCTGATCCTGAATTTTAGCCTGTTGATCCTGATCTTGAGTTGTTTCCTGTTCCTTAATAAACCACTGAATTGTAAATATGGTCTGTGAGTTCTATGTGGCCATTGCAATGTATTATCAAACTCAGATCAGAAGTAGACTGCCATGGGAAGGACAGCTGGTGTCAGAATTGGTAAAAAAGATGGAGGGCGGAAGTATGTCTGATCACCTCATAGGGATCCGCCTTGAACTGACCCTGATCATTATGCCCCCTGAAGTTAGTTTCTGACAATGCTATTGATACAGCCACTATTCCTAGTCCCATTTCACAATATGCTGTTGGAAAAAACAGTGTGGAGGTGACATCTGACCATCTCTAACTTTGCGAGGAGGAAGGAGAATCTAGATCAATAGCTCAAGGCTTCTTCCTCCTCTCTCCACCATCTTTACCAATTCTGACACCAACCGTCCCTCTCGCAGCACTCTACTTCTCTGCTGGGTTTGATAATTCATTGCAGTGGCCACACAGAACTCGCAGACAATCCATGCGGTTATGGGGTTTATTAGGAAAGTAACAGGATACAATTCAGGTTCAAGAACGCTCAAGATACAGTTATTCCATCAGGACAGCCTCTTCCCAGCTGTGCTCGCAGGCACACCTCTCTGGCCTTCCGCCTCCGCCCTGCTCAGGCAAGTGTTACAAAGCTCTTTTAGCTCTGCTGATAAGTGCTCCGTGGGTCTACAGTCCTAACTCCACCAAGTTGCCCAGAGGCACCCTACTCTACCAGCAAGCCTCCTGCCCGAAGGCACTCAGCTTTCTTGCTCCACGGGCTGGGAAGCCTACTGTGCCATCTCCTGCTGGTCTCTCCTGCCTGTGTCTCCTGCTGTTTCTCTGCCAGAAGCTTCTCGCTGTCTTCAGTGTTACAACTCTCTCTGCCTCAGGCTTCTGTTTCCAGGAAGCTTCTCAGCACAGGGATCTCGGGTCCAAAGAACATGCTCTGCTCTTGGCCTTTCTTCCTTGGTGGTGGTGAGATCCCCTCCTTTCTGCCTGTGGGGTGGCTTATTTCAAGCCCAGCAGGGTGGCGAAACTGACCATACCTTTGGTGGACCACAATTACCCAATTTGCACAGTCCTACTCATTCATGAGTTGGGGAATTATGGAATGCACAAATTCAGAATAGTTTATTATGATTTTGTTTCTCTATAAGACATTAAAAAAACCACAGGTTGGTAAATACAGCAGCCTATATAGAGGAAATGAACAGAACATCTTTCCCCACATTTCATTCATACAACGAAATGGAAAATACTTTGTTAAACAGGATCCTCTTAATATAGGAATCACTGACATTCAGCGACGTGGCTGTGAAGTTCACCTGGGAGGAGTGGCAGCTCCTGGACCCTGCTCAGAAGGACCTATACTGGGACATGATGTTGGAGAACTATAGCAACCTGGTGTCCGTTGGTGAGGACAACTCTCCTGTCATTGGCTTTTTCCTTTCTCAGCTGCTGAAATCTTTGGAGTGTCTGTGGTGCTCTAAAATGGCAGATGATCAGTCCACTCTCTGGCTCTAGATAAGTGGGTATATTCTTCTGATTCCTAACAGAAAAAGCACTAAATTGTACGTTTGAAAATTGTTTTTTCACAAGTACAACATTCTGCAGTCTTCATAGACCCAAGGCCAATTTGGTGAGTCTAAGATTTTGTGATTTCCCATAAACAGGGTGTCAAGTTAACAAGCCAGATGCACTCTCCAAGTTAGAACGAGGAGAACAACCATGGACTATACTAGACGAAAGTCATAGTGGAATCTTTTCAGGTGAGCAAGGGAAAAGCGGTAAAGGGGGAAGGCTGTGGAAGTCCCATTCAAGTGAAAGGTGTTAAATCTGTGAGGGATTTCTGAGTATACATAAAAATATCTCCGCGTATCCCTCTCCCAGTGTGAGACCTCTTTTTTTATTTTTCCTATGAGTTTTTGTTGTTTGGTGCTGTTGAGTCGGTTTTGACGCATAGCAACCCTATGTACAACAGAACGAAACACTGCCCGGTCCTGCACCATCCTCAAAATTGTTATGCTTGAGCCCATTGTTGGCAGCCTCTGTGTCAGTCCATCTCCTTGAGGGTCTTCCTCTTTTTCACTGACCCTCTACTTTACCAAGCATGGTGTACTTCTCCAGGGACTGGTCCCTCCTCATAACATGTCCAAAGTATGTGACACGAAGTCTCGCCATCCTTGCTTCTAAGAAGCATTCAGGCTGTACTTCTTCAAGACAGATTTGTTCGTTCTTCTGGCAGTCCATGGTGTATTCAATATTCTTTGCCAACATCATAATTTAGAGGCATCAATTCTTTTTTGGTCTTCCTTATTCACTGTGCAGCTTTTACATGCATATGAGGGGATTGAAAATACAAAGGCTTGGGTCAGGCGCACCTTAGTCCTCAAAGTGACATCTTTGCTTCTTAACACTTTAAAGAGGCCTTTTGCAGCAGATTTACCCAATGTAATACATCGTTTGATTTCTTGACTGCTGCTCCATTGATTGTGGATCCAAGTAAAATGAAATCCTCGACAACTTCAATCTTTTCTCCATTTCTCATGATGTTGCTTATTGGTCCACTTGTGAGGATTTTTGTTTTCTTTATGTTAAAGTGTAATCCATACTGAAGGCTCTGGTCTTTGATCTTCATCAGTAAGTGCTTCAAGTCCTCTTCACTTTTGGCAAGCATATCACAGGTTGTTAATGAGTCTTTACGTATCCTGATGCTGTCTTCTTCATATAGTCCAGCTACTCTGATTATTTACTAACTGTACAGGTTGAATGTTGTTATTGTTAGGTGCTGTTGAGTCAGTTTGGACTCACAGAAACCCTATGTACAACAGAACAAAACACTGCCCAGTCCTGCACCATCCTCATGATCGTTGTAATGCTTGATCCCATTGTTGCAGCCACTGTGTCAGTTTTCTTGTTGAGGGTCTTCCTCTTTTGCTCTGATCCTCTACTTTATCAAGCATGATGTCCTTCTCCAGGGACTGGTCTCAGCTGATAATAGCATGTCCAGAGTATGTAAGATGAAGTCTTGCCATCTTCCCTTGTAAGGTGCATTCTGGCTGTACTTCTTCCAAGATAGATTTGTTCATTCTTTTGGCAGTCCGTGGTATATTCAACATTCTTCACCAACACCATAACTCAAAGGCATCAATTCTTCGGTCTTCCTTATTCATTGCCCAGCTTTTGCATGCATATGAGGCGATTGAAAACACCATCGCTTGGGTCAGGTGCACTTTAGTCCTTAAAGTGACATCTTTGCTTTTTAACACTTTAAAGAGGTCTTTTGTAGCAGATTTGTCCAGTGCAGTGCGTCTTTTGATTTCTTGACTGCTGTTTCTATGGGTGTTGATTGTGGATCCAGGTAAAATGAAATTCTTGACAACTTCAATCTTTTCTCCATTTATCATGATGTTCTTTATTGGTCGAGTTGTGAGGATTTTTGTTTCCTTTATGTTGAGGTGTAATCCATACTGAAGGCTGTAGTCTTTGATCTTCATCAGTAAGTGCTTCAAGTCCTCTTCACTGCCAGCAAGCAAGGTTATGTCATCTGTATAATGCAGGTTGTTAATGAGTCTTTCTCCAATCCTGATGCTGTGTTCTTCTTCATACAGTCCAGCTTCTCAGATTATTTGTTCAGCATACAGATTGAATAAGTATGGTGAAAGGATACAACCCTGACGCACACCTTTTCTGACCTTAAACCACAACAGTATCGCCTTGTTCTGTTTGAATGACTGCCTCTTGATCTATGTACAGTTTCCTTGTGCACAATTAAGCATTCCCATTCTTCACAATGTTATCCATAATTTGTTATGATCCACACAGTGGAATGCCTTGGCATAGTCAATAAAACACAGATAACCATTTTTCTAGTACTCTCTGCTTTTATCCAAGATCCATCTGACATCAGCAGTGATATCCCTCATTCCACATCCTCTTCTGAATCCAGCTTGAATTTCTTGCAGTTCACTGTCGATGTACTGCTGCAACCATTTTTGAATGATCTTCAGCAAAATTTTGTGTGTGATATTAATAATACTGTTTGATAGTTTCTGCATTCTGTTGTATCACCTTTCTTTGGAATCAGCACAAATATAGATCTTTTCCAGTTGGTTGCCCAGGTAGCTGTCTTCCAAATTTCTTGGCATAGATGAGTGAGCACTTCCAGCGCTGCATCCATTTGTTGAAACATCCCAGTTGATATTCTGTCAATTCCTGGAGCCTTGTTTTTTCGCCAGTGCCTTCAGTGCAGCTGGGATCTCTTCCTTCAGTATTATCAGTTCCTGATCATATGCTGCCTCCTAAAATGGTTGAATGTTGACCAATTCTTTTTGGTATAGTGACTGTGTGTATTCCTTCCATCTTCTTTTGATGCTTCTTGTGTTGTTTAATATTTTTCCCGTAGAATTCTTCCATATTGCAACTCAAGGCTTGGGTTTTTTCTTCAGTTCTTTCAGCTTGAAAAATGCCGAGCGTGTTCTTCCCTCTTGGTTTTGTAACTCCAGGTGTTTGCACATGTCATTATAATACTTTACTTTGTTTTCTTGAGCCACACTATGAAATCTTCTGTTCACCTCTTTTACTTCATCATTCCTTCCATTCCCTTTAGCTACTCTACGTTCAAGAGCAAGTTTCAGAGTCTCTTCTGACATCCATTTTGGTCTTTTCTTTTCTTCCTGTCTTTTTGATGACCTCTTGCTTTCTTCATGTACGATGTCCTTGATGTCTTGCCACAACTCATCTGGTCTCCGGTCATTAGTGTTCAACGCGTCAAATCTGTTCTTGAGATGCTCTCTAAATTCAGGTGAGATATATTCAAGGTCGCACTTTGGCTCTCATGGACTTGTTCTAATTTTATTCAGCTTCAGCTTGCGCTTGCATATGAGCAGTTGATGGCTCTGTTCCGCAGTTGGCCTCTGGCCTTGCTCTGACTGATAATATTGAGCTCTTCCATCACCTCTTTCCAAAGATGTAGTCAGTTTGATTTCCTGTGTAGTCCATCTGGTGAGGTCCACGTGTATAGTTGGCATTTATGTTGGTGAAAAAAGGTATTTGCGATGAAGAAGTTGTTGGTCTAGCAAAATTCTATCATGCGATCTCCAGCATCGTTTCTATTACCAAGGCCATATTTTCCAACTACTGATCCTTCTTTGATTCCAACTTTCCCATTCCAATCACCAGTAATTATCAAATCATTCTGATTGCACGTTCGATCAATTTCAGAGTGCAGAAGTTGGTAAGAATCTTCAATTTCTTCATCTTTGGCCTTAGTGGTTGGTGTGTAAATTTGAATAATAGTCATATTAACTGGTCTTCTTTGTAGGCATGTGGATAGTATCCTATCACTGACAGCATTATACTTCAGGATAGACCTTGAATGTTCTTTTTGACTCTGAATGCAACACCATTCATCTTCAAGTTGTCATTCCCGGCATAGTAGACCATACTATTTTCTGATTCAGAATGGCCAATACCACTCCATTTCAGCTCATTAATGCCTAGGATATCAATGTTTATGTGTTCCATTTCATTTTGGATGATTTCCAATTTTCCTAGATTCATACCTTGTATATTCCATGTTCCAATTATTAATGGATGTTTGCAGCTGTTTCTTCTTATTTTGAGTCTTGACACATCAGCAAATGAAGATCCTGAAAGTTTGACTTCATCCACATTATTACGGTCGACTCTACTTTGAGGATGCAGCCCTTCCCCAGTCCTATTTTGAGTACCTTCCAGCCTGAGGGGCTCATCTTCTGGCATTATATCAGACAGTGTTCTGCTGCTGTTCATAAGGTTTTCACTGGCTAATTCTTTTCAGCAGTAGACCTCAGGTCCTTCTTCCTAGTCTGTCTTAATCTGGAAGCTCAGCTGAAACCTGTCTGCCATGGGTGACCCTGCTGGTATTTGAATAGTGGTGACATAGCTTCCAGCATTACAGCAACACACAAGCCCCCACTATACAACAAACTGACAGAAACGTAGGGTAGACTGTGGCTAGAAAAGCCATATTAAGTAATTCACTGCACCACGTAACAGGTACAACATGGGATAAAGATCAATTTGGTGGTAACAGGATACAACTCATGAGACACAGTAAAGTTCTTCAACCAGGACAGCTTCCAACCAAGATGGCTCTCAGCTCCTTCTCTCACAGTGCTTGAAGGCAGGCAGCCGTTCTCTTGGCTGTGTCCACTACCGGGCTTCGCTGGGCCCCTGCCCTGCTCAGCAAGTGTTAATAGCTTGGCTCCACAGACAAGTAGTCGGAGTCACCCCACTCCACCAGCAAGCCTTCTGCCCTGAGGTGCTTAAATCTCTGTCTCGTCCACTGCTGCTGTTTTGCACCATCTCCCACCGACTTCGGTGTTACAGCTCTTGACCTGTATTACAGCTTTTTTAGGAGTTCCCTTCCTCTCTATGTGCCTCTGAAAACAGCTGTCAGGTTGGCTGCTTTTTATAAGTAAGTCACTCAATTCTATTGGGTGGTTTTATGCACCCTATTTGCATAGTAAACTAACCAGCCATCTGTAAGATTGAGGCCCAGCCAATCATTTTTGGCAGAATTATAAACCCAGGGCCAGAAATGCCAGAGCAAACCATTGCAGTACAGTTACATAAAGGAGCCTATTGCACTACTGCAACTGGTACATTTATTAATTGTGCTAACTGCACTAAAAAGAGGGAAAGTAGAGCAAATCCTGCCTTCATTGGTAACTGTGGTATGGATCAGCATGAAACCAATTCCCACTTTCCCATGTTTCCATTGTTGTTGCAAGGCACCTATGTGGCAGTTTCTCCTCCCTGGCCACGCGTAACCAAATCCCCTCCTCCTTGACTGGCCAGTGCAAGGTTTCTCTCATCCATGGCTGCCCAGGGCCAGGTCCTCCAATTCCTGGCTTCCTTAGGCCAGGTCTTCTGTGCCCTGGCCACCCTGAGCCAGGTCAAAATACACAATTTAGAAGAATGCACTCCTTCTTATCAACTTCCTGGCAGCCACTGTCTGATATAGCCACCCTGAGCTTTGTCAGAATTTCCAAGTTAGAATGATTCTGTCCTGTAACTACCAAAAGGGCACATACCAAACCTGCAGGCTCATTGCCCCCTTTGGATTCATTAATTCTTTAGAAAGCCTCAAAGAATTCTTGGAGAGTAGCTATACTTACAGTTCAAGCCAAACCAAACTGATTACCGTCGAGTTGATTCCAACTCTTAGCGACCCTATAGGACAGAGTAGAACTGCCCCATAGGAGTTTGCAGTGTGGTGAATTACTTACTATGGCCCTTCTAGCCACATTCTTGGTAACTCCCACCAAATGACTGGGTAGAACTATGCAAATGAGGTGCTTGTGGCCCACCAAGGGCATTGGATAGCTTGCTAATAATGTAAATGGGGTGGGACCATGCAAATAAGGTATATGGAACCTTAACGAGGGCATTGGTTAGTTTTGCCATCCCACTAGGCTTAAAATGAGCCATCCCAGAAGTGGACCCAGGGGACGTCACAACCACCAAGAAGAAGAGATGGGAGAGGAGTGCACCAGGATCCCTGTACTGAGAGTCTGCTAGACCCAGGAAACAGAGAGCAAGAGCTTTAACACCGGAGAGATGGTGAGAAGTGGCGGCAGCAGAGGCAGCAGAACCAGGAGATAGCACGGTGGGTGTGCCAACCCATGGAGCAAGACAGCTGAACGCCTTTAGGCAGGAGGCTTGCTGACAGAATAGGGTGCCTCCGGGCATGTGGTGGAGCTAGGTTCGCTAATCCACACCAAAAGAGGTGAGTGCCTTCAGGCAGGAGGCTTGCTGACAGAGTGGAGTGCCTCTGAGCACTTAACTGGCAGAGCTAAAGAGCTTTGTAACGTTTGCTTGAGCAGGGCAGAGACAAGGCTGAGGGGCCAAGGGCCAGGGAGAGGCCTGCCTGAGGAAATGCTGAGAAAAGGCTGCCCTGATAGAAGAACTGTATCCTAAGTGTTCTTGAACTTGAATTGTAACCTGTTACTTCCCTAATAAACCCCATAACTGTGAGTATGGTCTGTGAGTTCTGTGTGGCCATTGCAATGAATTATTGAACCCAGCAGAGGAGTAGAGAGTGCCGTCAGGGGTGAGGGTGGCTGGTATCAGAATTGGTAAAAATGATGGAGAGAGGAGGCTTGTCTGACCTCTGCCTCATAGGAATAAGCCTTGGGCTGTTGGTGTTGATTCTCCTTCCCCCTTGTGACGTTAGAGAATGTCAGATGCCTGTGCCACGCCATTTCTACAGGTTTCCAAGGCTGTAAGTCTTTATGGAAGCAGACTTCCAGATCTTCCAGGGGAGCGGCTGGTGGGTTTGAACCACAGACCTTTGAGTTAGCAGATGAGTGCTTAACCACTGCACCACCAGGTGGCTCCTCATATTTACAGTTAGCCATTTAGTATAACCAGAGAGGACAGAAACGAAGAGACATCTCAGGCGTGGTCTGGGAGAGATCCCAGATGACACTTCCGTTGTCTCAAAGAACATCTACTTTCTCCCATGCATGAATGTTCTCAGCAGTCCAGGCAGCCTGGAACTTCCTTTTACATGGTCTCTGCTGGCTTCATTTTATAGTCAGGATTGGGGCCTCATTGCATAGGCATCATCAGTTGAAAAAATGAATGTGCATCATTGATTGCATCAACCCCCCTAACCTCTTCGGGTTAGGTAACATATATCTGTGTAGCCCCCAGTCATTTCCACACATTCTAAAGTGTTGCCTGTTATAAAAAATAAGGGCACCTCGATTGTTGGAAAAATCCAAGGGCCGTCTTTCAAGGGAGGAGCCCTGGCGGCACAGTGGTTAAGCACTCAGCTTCTAGCCAAAATGTTGTGGTTTGAACCCACCAGCTGCTCTGTGAGAGAAAGATTATAGTCTTGGAAACCCTATGTGGCAGTTCTACGCTGTCGTATAGAGTTGCTATGATTCGGAATCAACTTGATGACAATGGTTTGATTTTTTTAAAAAATCTTTTGAGGGACAGAAGACAAAAGCGAAAATGAGTTCTTAGCCCCATACTAATTCTAATTTTTTTCCTTAGTTCATTGTAAATATTACCAACTGTATTCACTTCAGTCCCTCGGTGGACTTTTCGATTTCCAAAGCTCTAAATGTTAGAATGATCAAACCCTTGGTGTTCATCTGTACATGTTCTCTGAACATGATTTTATTCTGTTCTTTATCTTTAAGTCATGTTTAAATACTAAAGTTTTCCAAATTGTTACCTTCAGTCAAGATTTATTCATCTTTCAGGTTTCTTTGTTTCTGCTCTTGGATATGTAATAACGATCTTGAAGTTGATATGCTTCAGAATGTTCTCTTGAACATTCTATACATCGATGATATTTTTTTATCTCATTAAAAGACACTACCATACTACCCCATGGCTCAAGCAAAATACTTAGCAGTAACCCTTTATTCTTCACATTCTTTACCCTACTCTGGCAACACTGAATTCATCAGTGAGCCTTCTCTTCCTTCAAAATGTTATCTTCATTTCCTCCACCCCTTGCTGGCCCTTTCATGAAAACTACTTTTCACAATCTGCAGCTACTTTCTTTGTGGCTTTTCTTGCTGTTTTTCAGTAGTTTACCAAACAGAACGTAAGCTCTGTAAACATAAGAAATATGTATTTCCAATACCTTTACTATGTACGTGTGAAAATTGTTTTCTCCCAAATGTAACATTCTGCATTCTTCACATACCCGACTATGCCTGGTGAATAGTTGTTTTACAGTAACAATTCGTGGAGTGAATGAATTTATCCTTCACCAATTAGGATCAGGAGGCCCTCAAACTCCCGTGGTCTGTAGGTCACAGTGACTTGCTTGTATTTCACATTCTCAGCATGTTTTTCAAGGCCTTAAAAAGCAACCAAATCTGTATTCATTTATTATGTATTATCTAATTTTGTTTCTACACTAACTTATTTTACTGTTTAGGTTGTTTATATTGTAGTTTTATCAGTGTGGAATGAACATTAAGTGTGGTGTTTTATTTGCACTCAGAGGGTTGTTACTAAAGATCCACCTTCCATCAATGCATTTTTAAATGGCTTCATTCCAAAACAAAACAATGAAAGGTTCATTGTTCTTTTCTTTCCTAGAAATCCAGAAAGTTGATGATCATCTGCTTGGGCACTCACAAAATGAAAGCAGGGTGGACAGCATGGAACAGTGCTGTGAACATAATGCATTGGAAAATACTGTTCATTGGCACAAAACTCATTTTCCTTTAAGAGAAAATCATACTATGTTTGACTTACATAAAAAAGCTGTGAAATCAAATTTAACTTTACTGGCACTCAACCAGAGCAGAAGCGATGAAATAAAGAACTCTGCTGAGCTAAATGGAGATGAGAAAACCTTTCTCCATGATGACCAGGAGCAATTTTGTACTGCAGTGAAATTCCCTGAGAGTCAAAAATCCAGCAGCACAAAGTCCCAACTCATTCAGCATCAGAAAACTCCCAAAATAGAGAAAATGCATGTATGTAGTGAATGTGGGAAAGCCTTCATCAGGAAGTCTTTCCTAACCAATCATCAGATCATTCATACAGGAGAGAAACCCTATAGATGCAGTCTATGTGGGGAGACCTTCTTTAAAAAGTTCAAGCTCATTGAACATTATCACACAACTCATAAAGGACAAAAACCGTATAAATGCATGGATTGTGGGAAAGCCTATCTCCATAAATCACTGCTAAATAAACATCAGAAAACTCATATGGCAGAAAAACCCTATATATGCTGTGAATGTGGGAAAGGCTTCATCCGAGAGATGCATCTCACTATTCATCAGCGAACTCATTCTGGAGAGAAACCCTATGTATGTCATGAATGTGGAAAAAGCTTCATCCAGAAGAGAAATCTCACTATTCATCAGCTAACTCATACTGGAGAGAAACCCTATATATGCCGTGAATGTGGAAAAGGCTTCATCCAGAAGAGAAATCTCATTATTCATCAGCGAACTCATACTGGAGAGAAACCCTATATGTGCAGTGAGTGTGGAAAAGGCTTCATTGAGAAGTCATCTCTCATTATTCATCAGCGAACCCATACTGGAGAGAAACCCTATATATGCAGTGAGTGTGGAAAAGACTTCATCCAGAAGAGAAATCTCATTATTCATCAGCGAACTCATACTGGAGAGAAACCCTGTGTATGCAGTGAATGTGGAAAAGGCTTCAACCATAAGGGGAATCTCATTGTTCATCAACGAACTCATACTGGAGAGAAACCCTATATATGCAGTGAATGTGGAAAAGGCTTCAACCAGAAGGGAAATCTCCTTATTCATCAGCGAACTCATACTGGAGAGAAACCCTGTGTATGTGGTGAATGTGGTAAAGGCTTCATCCATAAGGGAAATCTCATTATTCATCAGCGAACTCATACTGGAGAGAAACCATATATATGCAATGAATGTGGAAAAGGCTTCAGCCATAAAGGAGATCTCACTGTTCATCAGCGAACTCATACTGGAGAAAAACCCTACATATGCACTAAATGTGGAAAAGGCTTCATCCAGAGGAGATATCTCATTATTCATCAGCGAAATCACACTGGAGAGAGACCCTATATATGCAGTGAATGTGGAAAAGGCTTCAACCAGAAGTCATGCCTCATAGCACATCAAATATTTCACACAGGAAAGATGCCCTTTTCATGTAGTGAATGTGGAAAGTCTTATTCCCAGAAGTCAAGTCTCATTAGACATCAGAAAATTCACACAGGAGAAAAACCCTTTCAATGCAGTGAATGTTGGAAAGCCTTTGAAACAAAGCAAGAGCTCATTGTGCATCAAAGATCTCATACAGGAGAGCCAACGTATGGCTGCAATGAATATGGAAAAGCTTTTCCCTATGCTTCTAACTTTTATTCACATAAAGGAAGTCACAAAAGAGAGAAGTGTATAGATTCAGTCAAGGTCGAAGACCCTTCCACAGCTCATCACAGTTCATCACATATCAGTGATCTCATGCAGGAGAAAAGCCCAGTTAATACAGTGACTATGAAAATGCCTTCTGTGGCAGCTCAGACATCAGTAAACATCAGTGGGCTCCTAACTAATAGGAACATAGTCCTTGTGGGACAGCCTGTTGCCAGATGTGAACCCTCAGGAGATAACAGAGAATTTGTACAGGAAAGAAACCTTATGGATACAGTGAATGTGGTAGTTCCTATGAATGCAGTGAATGTGGTAGTGCCTGTGAATGCAGTGAATGTGGTAGTACCTTCAGTGTCCAATTGTATCTTATTTTATGCCCCACAAAACCCGTAGGATAAACTCAGATACATTCAGCAGGGACGAGGATTGAGCAAAAATTTCTACCTCATTGTATAGCTACAGAGTGTATCCTGAGGGAAATCATATGAGTGCAGAGACTGGGAGAGCCTGATACACACATCCTATGTAAATATGAGCTTTGAAATTGAGACATAATCTGATGCTAACACAAACACATACACATCAGTTGTGCCAATTGAATGAAAATCTGAGCTAATCTCTGTGGAGAAAATAAATACCATGAATTTTTAAAACAGAAAAGATCATCGGTATCTGGAATGTTGCTATAAATGCAAAACCACATAGGAGTTGGTGGGAAAGGCACAATACTGAATTGATGGGATATGGGGCACATATATATCAGTTCAGTTTCTTCAGATCAGTATGAAAGATTTTAACCGAAAACCAGATTGTCTACCATACATAATAGAAGTTTATATTATGTAGAGGAACCTATGAAACTATTGTCTTACACTGAGTTTACTCATTAATGTAACAAATATTTGTCACATACTGCCTTTGTATCTGGCCCTGTTTCCAGGAGCTGAGGATAAGTGGTGAAGAAAAAGCCCATGCCCTGTTGGAGAGAGCATTGAGTTGAATCATATTCAAGTGGAATGTTGATACTCCCACTAATCTAGTCAAAAGATGCAATATCTGTATTAGATGAATATGGAATTATTGTTACAAGGGGTTTAGTTAGAAGTTTTAGGAATTAGAAAATGCTAAAAAAAAAACTCTTAAAACAATTTCTTGTCAAAATCTGGTTGCCATAGAGATAATTCCAGCTTACAGTGATCCCATGTATGTGACAGTATAATTGTGCCCCCTAAGGTTTTCCGTGGCTGATTTTTCACAAGTAATTGCCAGGCCTTCTGAGATGCCTCTGGGTGGATTCGAACCTCTGATCTTTTGGGTTAGTAGGTGAGTGTGTTAACCATTTGCACTATCAAAGGACTTTTAATGATACTTAAATAGCCTAGGAAACAGTTATTTTTTAATGCCCACATCATATCTCAACAGGTAGATTATAAATTCCTTGGTAGTTTCTGTGACTATCCCAAAGTTTTAAATTCGTTGACAGTTTTTCTGAGTATTTATGCCGAAGTAGATTATAAATAACTTGATAGTTATAACTCATGACTATTTAAATTTTAAAAAATGAAGAACAACTAAAATTAAAAATCAGTTATTTAATTGCACTAGCCACATTTCATGTGTTCAGTAGCCATGTGTGACTACTGCCTACCCAATTGGACAGCAAAAACAATGAGCAAGACTTTCTAGCTCTTTATGTGGCTGGAGTGTGTATACTGAGGGAAATCTATTTTATTTCCATTATCCCAGAAAATTAGAGAGTACTGGTTTACATGATTTTATGTTCCCAGTACACAGAAATACATTTAATTATATATTTATTTGGAAAGGCAATAAATGAGCTAATAAACTAATCAAATGGTATTTTGTCATTGAAGTGAACGAGTCATTGGAGGGCAGTTTACAGAACAGAATTTTCCCCCTGAAACTTTTCATGTGGAATTAGAGAAACTCAATAACTGAATATAAAGGAGACAGAGTAGAAAAGGAGAAGGATCCCCAAAATAAGTAAAAAAAAAAAAAGAAGGCAAGAACCATACTGTCTAAGAATAGAGGGGAGGACAGGAGATGAGAGGAGGTGAAGTCCTTTTGGGTTGTCTTAGAGGTGAACCCTTATATCACCTTTGAGGGTTGTCACCATTTCAAAGATCCGCTTCCTCTGTGACCTGCTGATATGAGACAAATGATTTCTTCTACATCATTACTTCTCACTTTGCTGGGAATGGAGCTCTTGGCCTCTCTATCCATTAAGTTCCACTCCTTAATATATATATTCCATATATACTAAGTTACAGTGAGTCCTCATAGGAAAAGAGATGGAAATTTGCATGCAGAGGCTGTCTCAGAATTCATTGTGAAATCCTGGTTCAGTGGGTAATTGACTCCTTCAGAAATACTTTAAAGCAATATGACCATCCCAGGCACTGTTTCACAAACTCGGGATATAGCGGTGAACAAAACAGCCTTTATGAACCTTCACAGTCTAGAAAGGGAGACCTACATTAAAATGGATAGTAAAACATCAGGAAGCATGAGTGGTATAAAGAAAAATAAAGGCTAATAAGTGTAGAGATAGTAATGGAGGAGCTATTTTAAAAAGAATTTTCAGGAAAGGGTTTTCTGGGCAGATGTAATATGAGCCAAGACTTAAGTGTACTGAGAAGAGCCAACCATCATCTTACTTGAAAGCAGAGAATACTACAGAACTTAGTTCTAAGTGTTGTCTATGAGTCTCCAGCCTCAGGAGTCTCTCTGAAGCTTGCAAAGAAATGTCCATTGCTGAGTCACATCGCAGACCTCCTAAAGTAGACCTTCTGGGCCCGGGGCCCAGGACTGCAATATAACCAGAGTTTTCTGGTAAACACTTTATTTTGAAACATCTCTGCCCTACAGCTTGGATTAGTGCTCCCCTCACCACCCCACCCCACAGCAGGATGAATTCAGGACACTTTCTAGCAAAGAATCAGAAATGGGTGCTCCACCAACCATGTCCTCCCCTCCACGCGTCCTGTGAATCTGCGTGTGTGGAAATCTCAAAATCCTCACTGTTCTGACATCAACTATGAGGAAAATCATCAAATCAAATCCAAATCTCATTTTTCACTGTTCAGTTCTGACATCAGCCTCCCATGCAGCACTTCTTTCTCTGATCCTACTACTCAGAGCTAGGTCAGATCTCACAAATTAAAAGGCCACCATCTTTCAGCCTAAGATTTCAGATGCCAGCTGCAGGCTTTGGAGTTCCCAGGGCTCCCATTGCTTCTGACTTGCTTGGTTTTCCCAAGACCCCTTCAAGATGCTAGTCGCGAGCTTGGAATGCCCCTGGGCTCCCTCACTTTCAACTTGCTACAAATTTGGGTGTGTTCCTGCTACCCCTCAAGATACCAGCCACAGCTTAGGGGTCCCCAGCCACCTCACTTCTAACCTGTTGGCCTCCACTATTCCCTAGGGTTCCATAATTCATGGAACAATACCCAGAACTCATGGAAAGTACCATACCTGGGATTACAGCCTTATTATACCAAAAGAAGATACAAGTGATGCACAGTGCCTGGTCTGGGAGGGTTCCCAACGTGAATGGTCCATGTCCCAAAGGACATGCTGCCCTCCCATGTGCATGGACATCTTTCACCATTGAACTTCCATGTACAGAACTTTTATTAACTTTATTACATAGTCATGATTGGGGCCTCAATGCATAGACATGGTTGATTGAATCATTACTCCTTCTCACTCCCTAAGATCAACTGATGTCAGGCTATGAAGTGGTCTTTCTGGCTCGGACAGCCCCACTCATTACCAAAAGCACCTCAATTACTCAGCATATTACAAGATTTTAGTCGTATTTTTCAGGAATTGAGGGCAAAGACCAAATTAAGTAAGGTTAATTGTAAACCCCATACTCCACATCTTGCCATGGTAAATGCAGTACAGTGAGTTTCTCTTATTATGGCCCTTCTGGCCCTTGTTTGTAAATGAATAATTTCTTTTATAAGGATCAGCACAAAGCTGGTTCCTATGAGGAGGATGTTAAAGATGTCCAAAATGTTCAACTTTTCCAAATTTCTGTACCACTCTATCATCCCTAACATCAACTACTCCCTCTCCCCTTAGTATTCTCCCTCCCATCTTTGGGTTCCCTAATTTGCTGCACCGTCTCACAGAACTCACAAACTGTATAAAGGAAACGGCTCAGGCAGATGTGGAGGCTGTTAAGTCCCAAACCCGTGGGTTAGGCGTAGGCTTTTTCCAACCCATATGGCTGCAGGGGGCTGTGGAACCCAAACTGGCACTTCACACCACAGGCTGCTGGCTCACAAGGCTGCAGAAGCTGGCTAATCAGGTCAGATAATAGGCCAGCAGCCCACAGGGCTGTGGAGGCCAGCAAATCCCGGAATCGGCAGGTCAGAGAGCAGGCCTCTGGCTCCAGTCCCAAGAACCGGAGGTCAGTTGATCACAAACCAGACTTGGGATCCAGATGCAGAGAGAAAGCCCTGCCAGGTCATCCCCACATACATCTTAGATACAGGCCACACCCCAGGGAAGGGCATAACCTGAGTAAGGGTGGGACTTAAGTCTCGCCCTCCTTCAAGGCTGCGACCCAAAACACACCCTACACCAATCCTGCCTCATCAACATGTAGAGGTCAGGACCTGAAACACATAAAATGGAGGACAACCATACAATATTGGCAGTCATGGCCTAGCCAAGTTGACAACCCCAACTATCACAGGTTCCATATACCTTATTTGCATAGTCACAATTATTGTGTGTGTCACAAAGACCATGGCTAGAAGGCCATATTAAGTAATTCATTACACCGCAGTTTGTAATTATGCCAAAATGATTGGTTGGGCCGCCGTCGGCCCTGTGATTGATCTATTTTTTGCATCTTGCAGGGACTGGCCAATTTGCTATTCAAATAACAGTAGTGGTTTGAAAATCCACCCAATAGAATTGAGTGGGTTGCACTTCACCAAGGGATTATTTGGTTCTTGATCCTTCTGGGAGGGCCATGCCTTGAAATTGACAAGGAGTTTGCTTATACAAGCAGCCAACCACATAGGTTTTTAGGAGAGAGAGAGAGGAGAGAACTTCCTCAAAGAGCTGTGATATGAGTCAAGCACTGTAACACTGAAGATGACAAGAGGCCCAGAAGGTGGCTCAGCAGCAGAGAAATGGTGGCAAGCACAGGAGAGCTGAGCAGCAGAGAAATGGCAGCAGCAGTACGAGCAGCAGAAACCATAAGACCAGTAGACATCGACAGTGGGCAAATCAGCCCACGGAGGGTAGTTGGGCACCTGGCAGAAGGTCGCCAAGAGAGTTGAGTGCCCCATAAACAGGGAACAGCCACAATCTGAGGCTGTGCAGGTGGACGTCCTAGCAAAGCAAACAGCAGTGTGGTACCAAGCTGGCCTGCCTTTCGAAATGGCAGATGCCCTGGCTTTGCTGAGAGCTGTAACACTAAGACCTAGAGGGGATAGGCCTGAGTGCCAAGAGGAGGCCAAGAGGAGACCTGTCCTGAGGGGGCTGAGAGGAGTCCTGTGGTGCAGTGAATTACTTGGTATGGCCCTTCTAGACATAGTCTTTGTGACTCACACACAATGATTGAGTGGGAGTACGCAAATAGGGTTTATGGAACCCTAAAGAAGGGATTGGTCAGTTTTACCATCAGCTAGGCTTAAAATGAGCTATCCTAGAGGTGGGAGAGGATCTCACCATCACCAAGAAAGAAGAGCCAGGAGTGGATCGCATCCTTTGGACCTGGGATCCATGCTCTGAGAAGCTCCTGGAATCAGGAGACCAAGAGGGAGAAAGCTGTAACACTGAAGACAGCAAGAACCGGTGGCAGAGAAATGGCGGCAGCAGAACCAGGAGACCAGCATGAGACTGCGAGGTTGGCTTCCCAGCCCACTTAGTGAGAAAGCAGAGTGCCTTCGGGCAGGAAGCTTGCTGGTGGAGTAGAGTGCCTCTGGGCCCTTGATGGAGCTAGGTTTGCCAACCCACGGAGCTAGAGCTGAGCTCCTTCCAGCCAAGGCTTACTGGCAGAGTGGGGTGCCTCTGGGAACTTATCAGCAGGTTAAAAGAGCTTTGGAACACTTGCATGAGCAGGACAGAGTCTGAGGGGCCAGAGAGAGGTGTGCCTGTAGGCATGGCTGAGGAGGCTGTCCTAATGGGAAGAACTGTGTCCTGAGCATTCCTGAACCTAAATTGTAACGTGTTACTTCCCTAATAAACCCCATAATCATTAGTATTGTCTGTAAGTTCTGTGTGGTAACAGCAACAAATTATAGAACTCAGCAGAGAAATAGAGAGTGCCCCGGGAGGGACAGTTGGTGTAAGAATTGGTAAAAAGGTTGGAGGGTGAAGGCGTGTCTGACCTCCGCCTCATAGCTATTAGCCTTGGGCCATTGATCTTGATTCTCCTTTTTCTTTGTGAAGTTAGAAGAGGTCAGACGCCGCCCCCACGCCATTTTTACGAGGCCTGTCCAGAGGGGCTAAGAGCAGACCTGCCAGATGTTGTATGCACAGTTGAGAAGGGCCTGCTTTCTTGCGCAGCTGGAAGCAGCTGAGGGAGATATCCTAGTTGAAAGCTGTCCTACACTGATGAAAGGAGGGATGTTTTCTCCACCTTGGGGAGCCATTCAATCCTGTCTATGTGCTTCCTGATCCTGATCCCTAGTTGTTTCTGTTACTTCACTAAAAAACCACGTAACTGTGAGTATGGTCTGTGAATTCTGTGTGGCCATTGCAACAAATTTTCTAACCAGGAGAGAAATGTAAAGTACTGTGGAGGTAACAGCTGGTGTCAGATATGGTAAAGAATTTGAAGATTGGAGGTATATCTGACTTCCGCCTCATAAGAACCAGCTTTGTGCTCATCCTGATTCTTATCTGTTGGGAAGTTAAGAGAGTCCTGATGCTAGATTAGACCAAGTCAGATCATTCCATTCCCTGAACTGATCAGTCAGGGTCCCAGGATAGGATGACTAGGCCTGCCCTGAGCCCTACAGACCTGGTGCTGAACACACCTCTCAAAGGTTGACATCCCAGGTGAAGAAGGCACAGTGCATACTTATGTCTGGTACACACAGCCTCTGCTCCCACACCCAGGATTCTCATGGTCCTAGTGAAGATCACCCTTCACCTGTTCCCATGTCTTCAGTTTCTTCTGGGCTGAGAGGCAGTATTATCACATAGTGGTTAGGAGTCCTGAAGTCACACTGCCTGGGTTTGAACCTTGTCCTGCCACAACGCTGGTGTATAACCTTAAGCAAGTTATTAACTTACCTGTGTCCCATTTTATCTTTAAAATAATTATCTGCCTCATGGGGTGGTTGTAGAAAGTAGTTAGAACAGCACCTGGCAAGCAGTCTGTAAAAATGGAGCAGTGGGGGCAAATATGCTAAGCCAAATACTTAGCAGCCACTCTTAATATCTCACTTTCTTTACCTCCTCCCAATCCACCAACCCCAGCAAAAATGAATCCATCAGTGAAACTTCTTTTCCTCCAAACTGCATCCTCATTTCCTCCACTTCCCACCCTCTCTTTCAAACCATGTTTCACAATCTACAGCTACTATCTTTGTCTTTGATTTTTTAAATGATTTTGGGAAGATGCTGATAGGATTATATGATTCATTTGTGAGTGTTGATTGTTAACAGGGCTAAATGTGACTGTAAAAGCTGTAATTGTAGAAGCTGTAAGTGTGAGTCAACTAAGGGGAAGGTACTGTTGGGACTCCAGTACAGTGGCTGAACCAAAAGTCCCTTAAAGGTTTTGCTATGCTGATACCTTGTGAGGCTCAGAGCAAAGGAATTATCTTCTCTCAGTTAAATTTTATCAGACACCAAGCAGGGTGAAGCCGAGACGACTATTGGAGAACCTGACCAAATCAGATGGACACCCGCAGCAGACCTGAACGGCCTGAACGGCTGGGTAACCAGGAGCCAACCCACGGAGTGTGAGAGCTGAGTACCTTTGCTCAGGAGGCTTTTTGGTGGAGTAGGGTGCCCCCCTCCAGGTACTTATCACTGGAGCTAAAGAGCTTTGGGACATTTGCCTGAGCGAGACAGATGCAGGCAGCAAGGCCTGAAGGGCTGAGAGGGCAAGGAATCAGGAAGCAGAAGCTGAAAAGACAAGGAACACAGAATGCAGAGCTGCCTCAGTCTCAAAGTGTAGGGCCACAACCTCTGGGGTCTCAAAGGGTGGAGCTATGGCTTCTGGGGCTTCAAAGAGTGAGGCCACAGCCTCCTAGGATTCAGAGTGAGAACTTCACCAACTGAGTTCTGGAGTGTGGGGCTGCCATTCTTGAGTGCTAGCGGAATGGGGCTGGATCCGCTGCTCAAAGCTGAGAGGGCAGGGCTACTATGCCCAAGGGGCAGAAGAATGGGGCCTGCCAGGGCAGAGGGTGTAGGGTTGCCACTCAGATGGACTAGGAGAAAGGAGCCACCCAAAGCCGAGGGAGCAGCGTTGCCATTCCAGTGGGCCTGGAAGGTGGAACTGAAGCCCAGGGTCAAGGGGCTTCCACTCAGAATCCAGAGAGTGTGGCCAATACCTACAGTCTGGAGGGCAAGAGAACAGAGGATTATTTTCAAGCCTTGAGAGCTAATGTAATGTGTTCTGCTGACTTGATTGGTGCCTGTTATCCCTTTTTTCCCTCCAAATTCTCCGATTTGTAATGGAAATGTCTAGCTTGTACTTTGGAAGCACATAACTTGTATTCTGGATTTCACAGATGAAGAGGGATTTTGGATTTGGAGCTGACCTAAGACTTTTGCTATGATATGAAGGGGTGAATGTGTTTTACATATGGCAAGGGCATGAATTTTGAGGGGCCAAAGGGTGGAATGTTATGGATTGAATTGTGTCCTCCAAAAATGTGCGTTGACTTGGCTAGGCCATGATTCCCAGCATTGTGTGATTGTCCATCATTTTGTCATCTGATGTGATTTTCCTATGTGTTGTAAATCCTGCCTCTGTAATATTAAGGAGGCAGGATTACAGGCAGTTGTGTTAATGAGGCAGGACTCAATCTACAAGATTAGGTTTTGTCTTGAGTCAATCTCTTTTGAGTTATAAAAGAGAGAAGTGAGCAGAGAGGGTAAACTGTGCTGAGGAGCTCCTAGAGGAGGGGAAGATTGATGACAATGACCTTCCCCCAGAGACGATAGAGAAAGAAGGCCTTCCCCTGGAGCTGGCACCCTGAATTCGAACTTGTAGCCTCCTAGACTGTGAGAGAATAAATTTCTGTTTGTTAAAGCCATCCACTTATGGTAGTTCTGTTATAGCAGCACTAGATGACTAAAACAGGGAGAGAGAATTATTATCAACATCAAAAGCCCAAGGCTGATTGTTCTGACAGCAGAGGTCAAACATACCTCTACCTGCCAATCTTTTTACCAATTCTGACACCATCAGTCCCTCCCATGGCACTTTACTTCTCTGCTGTTTGATAATTCATTATAATGGCCACACAGAACTCACAGACAATACTCACGATTATTAGGGAAGTAACAGGTTACAATTTGGATCAGAAACAACTAAGGATACAGTTCTTTGACCAGGACAGCCTCTTCTTAGTTGTGCCCGAAAGCAGGCCTCTCCCTGGCCCTTGGCCCTTGGCTTCTTGTGCCTCTTGGGCTGGACCAGCTCAACCTCTGCCCCGCTTGGGCAAGTGTTACAAAGCTCTTTGGCAACACCAGTAAGTGCCCAAAGGTACCACACTCCTTCAGCAAGCCTTGGCCAAAGGCGCCCATCACTCTTGCTCCGTGGGGTGGTAAGCCTAGCTCCGCCAAGTGTCTGGAGGCAGCATACTCCTCCAGCAAGCCTCCTGCCTGAAAGTGCTCAGTGATCTCACTCTGTGGGCTGGAAAGCTCATCGTGCAGTCTCTGCTGATACCCTGGTTCTGCTGCCATCATTTCTCTGCCGCTACTTCTCACCATACCTCTCTGTTTCCTGGGTCTACGAGGTTCTCAGAGCAGGGCTCCTGGGCCCAAAGGATGTGCTCCACTCCCGTCTCTTCCTGTTGATGGTAGTCAGTTCCCCCCTTTATGCCTCTGGGATGGCTCATTGTAAGCCTACGGGATGGCAAAACTGACCAATCCGCTTGTTAGGTTCCATGAACCTTATTTGCATGGCTCTACCCAATCATTGCATGGTAGTCACAAAGATCATGACTAGAAGGGCCATATTAATTCAGTGCACTGCCCTTATGTCATAAGTACATATGTCATGGATTGAATTATGTCCCCCCAAAAATCTATCAATTTGGCTGGGCCATGATTCCTGGTATTGTGTGATTTTCCTCTATGTTGTAAATCCTGCCTCTATGATGTTAATGAGGGAGAATGGGTGGCAGTTGCATAAGGCAGGACTCAATCTACAAGATTGGATTGTGTCCTGAGGCAATCTCTTGAGATATAAAAGAGAAAAGTGAGCAGAGAGACAGGGGGACCTCATACCACCAAGAAAGCAGTGCCAGGAGCAGAGAGTGTCCTTTGGACCCAGGGTCCCTTCACAGAGACGCTCCTAGTCTGGGGGAACATTGATGAGAAGGCTGACAGAGAGAGAAAGACTTCCCCTGGAGCTGATGCCCTGAATTTGGACTTTAAGCCTACTCTACTGTGAAGAAATGAATTTCTCTTTGTTAAAGCCATCCGCTTGTGGTATTTCTGTTATAGCAGCACTAGATGACTAAGACAATATTCTACATTTTCTTCTGTTATTTTCATACTTTAAAAAAAAAAATTAGTTCTTATATGACTTATCTACGTCTTCCTAGCAAAATGTACCATCATTTTAGAGGCTTAAAATAGCTTACATTTATTATCTTGCAGCTTCTGTGGTCAGGAATCCATGCACAGCTTCTCTTGGGCTTCTGTTTCTTGGTTTCTCACAAGACTGCAATAAAGGTGTTGGCCAGGGCTGGGGTCTGATCTGAGGCTCGAATGGGGAAGGGTCTGCTTTCAAGCTCACTTACTTGGTTGTGGGCAGGATTCAGTTCCATGAGAGCTGCAGTTCTTCACTGTGTGTTGGCCAGAGGCAGCCCTCAGTTACTTGCCACCTGGGCCTCCCCAAAATGGCACCTTCCTTTATTAAAACCAGCAATTCTGGAAGTAACATATCTAATATGTTATCTAATCTTGGGATGACATTCATTCCATCACCTTTGCCATATTCTATTAGATAGGAGCAAGTCATGAAGGCAGTCCATGCTCAAGAAGGGACTGTACAAAGGTGTGAATATGATCATGGGTCTATCTTAGAATCTGCCTGTCACAGATCTTTAATTCAGCAAAAACATTTTTTTGAGTGCAGAGTGAGTCTGGATATTACTTCTCTTTATTTTCTTTTTTGAAAAAGTTATATGTTAAGACATTTTCATTCTACCTCTGTTTACTAACCTCTCCTTTATATTCTCTCACTCTGCTACATTTTCAGTAATTTCTTAAATTGTAAATTACAACTGATAATGATCTTAGTGTATTTTATACACTGTTAACTTGTCAGTTAACATACATACATGTGTATGTTTATGTATGTGTCTGTGTGTTCATGGGTGTATGCAGGGGCGGATTAACCAGTAAGCAAGGTACCCATGGGCTTACATTAAGTAAAGTATGCACAGGCTTACTTGTGTTTACTTACTAATCTGTAGTGAACGATTTCACCACATCAAAGATGTTAAGTTGTTCATTACAGTCTAGTAAGTATGCACAAGTAAGCCTGTGCCTACATTGCTTATTGGGTAATCCAACCCTGTGTGTATGTATTGTTTATTTTACCCAAATCTACCCAATTATATTGTCTCTTGTTCTTTAAATATTTTTCATAGTTTCTTTAATTCCTTTCTACAGATTAATTTATTAACTTATTAAACATGTAGTTTATTTTAATTCAGATACCTGGGGTCTTTTCTCTGTAGATTCTGATATTGGTTCTGAAGGCTCATGTTGAATGTAAGACCATGTTTTACTCTCTGGGCTCTCACCAACATTTATATATCTCTTAGCATATAGGTGGCCAAATACACATACACACATATATATATTTATATATGTATAAACCTGTAAAAACGGTGTGGAGGTAGCACCTGACCTCCTCTAACTTCACGAGGGGCAAGAAGAATCAAGATCAACAGCCCAAAACTGATTCCTATGAGGCAGAGGTCAGACATGCCTCCTCTTTCCGTCATCTTTACCAATTCTGACACCAACCATCCCTCTCACAGCACTCTCTACTTCTCTGCTGAGTTCAATAATTCATTGCAATGGCCACAGAGAACTCACAGACAATACTCATGATTATGGGGCTTATTAGGGAAATAACAGGTTACAATTCAGGTTCAGGAATGCTCAGGATACAGTTCTTCTATCAGTACAGTGTCTTCCCAACCGTACCACAGGTGTGCTTCTCTCCGGCCCCTTGGCCTCTGCCCTGCTCAGGCAATTGTTACAAAGCTCTTTTGGCTCTGCCAATAGGCGCCCAGAGGCACCCCACTGCACCAGTAAGCCCCACCCAGCCCAAAGTCACTAAGGTTTCTCACTCCATAGGCCGGGAAGCCCACTGCACTGTCTCCCGCCAGTCTCCTGATCCTGCTGTTTCTGCTGCTGCTGTTTCTCTTCTGCAGTTTCTTGCTGTGTTGCTGTCTTTGGGGTTACAGCTCTTTTTGTCTCCTGGGTCTAGGAGGGATCCCAGGTCCAAAGGACGTACTCCACTCACTCCTGGATCTTCCTTGGTGGTGGTGAGATCCTCTCTTTCCTGCCTCTAAGATGGCTCATTTCAAGCCCAGCAGGATAGCAAAACTAGCCAATCCGCTTGGTGGGCCACAATTACCCTATTTGCACATTTTCAACCCAGTCACTGGGGTGGAAGTTACAAGACCCTGGCTAGAAAGGCCATACAAAAGCAACCCATCGCACTGCAACATCCATACACTCACATATATCCACATATATACAGATACATAAACATATGCACACACGTGTGCGGGCATGTGTGTGTGTGTGAATGAGAGATGTTTCTAGCGTAGTAACAGGATTTCACTGCTACTCATTATAGAAATTTCTAATTTAATGAATGGATGGATGATTGCACAAATAGAGAATATTTTGTTAGGATTTTGAGTCTCTTACAAAGTGTTTTTAAAAAACACTAGATATGTAGTTACAGTATAAATAGAAGAAATCAGCAGAACAACTTTCTTCATATTTTATATATCATCAGTAAGAAATCCCTTCTTTAAATGGAACCCTGTTATTACAGGAATCACTGACATTCAGTGATTTGACTGTGGAGTTCATCTGGGAGGAGTGGCAGCTTCTGGACCCTGCTCAGAAAGACTTGTACCGGGATGTGATGTTGGAGAACTATAACAACCTGGTGTCCGTGGGTTAGGACAGTTTCCGTGAGTCTCTCAGAGGGTGCCTAGTCAGTGACCTTTCCTTTCTCAGCTATTGAAAGCTTAGGAGTATCTGTGGTGCTCTGAAGTGGTAGATTCTCAGTCCACTCTGTGCCCCTTAGACAAGTGGGTATATTCTCCCTACTCCTGAGAGAAAAACCTTTACTTTGTACATTTGAATATTGTTTTTTCACAGATGTAATATTTTGCAGTCTTCACAAACCCAAGGCCAATTTGGTTTGTCTAAGATTCTGTGATTTTCCCTGAACAGGGTATCAAGTTAGCAAACCAGATGCACTCTTCAGGTTGGAATGAGGACAACCATGGAGTATATTAGATGAAAGCTGTATGTAAAACTTAAAGTGAGTGAGCAAAAACCAACAAGGAGGGAAGTCTGTTGTAAAATGGTGGGAGTAGTAATAGCATTGTCAGAACCTGTCAGACTTTAGGGAGGATAATGAGAATCGAGATCAGCCCAAAGCTGACTGCCATGAGATGGAGGTCTGAAAAAAAAAAAAAATCTTTTAGAAGAATCAGCGCAAAGCTGGTTCCTGTGTGGCAGGGGTTAAAGATGTCCCAAATGTCCAGCTTCTTCAAACTGGTGTACCTCTCCATTATCTCTAACTTCAACCACGCTCAGTACTTTTCCTTCTGTCTTTGGGTTCAGTAATTCATTTCAATGTCTCACAGGACTTACGAACCATACTTAAAACTAATGGTTTATTAGGGAAGTAACGGGGTAAAATTGGGGATCAGGATAAATTTGGAAGTAACAGGAACAACTCATGATACAGTTCTTCTATCAGGACACCTTCTTCTTACCCTCTGCCACAGGGCCCTGCTCAGGGCCTTCTGGCACCGGACCCTGCGTGAGGCCTTCTTGGGCAAGTGTTACAACTCTTAGTTCTGTGGGTCAGCAAGCCCCACCACAGGTGTCTCGCACTGGTCTCCTGGTTCCTAAGGTCTGGCGCTGCTATCGCTCTTGTAGCTGCCACACCTTGACTCTCGCTGTCTTCAGCGTTACAGCTCCCTCTTCTCTCTCCCTCTCCATGTCTCTCTCCTAAAACCCCTGTCAGGTAAGCTTGTTGTGTAGCAAGCTCCTTATCAATTTCAAGCTGTGATTCCCCCCAGCCAGGCCATGAACCAACCAATCCCTTCAACGGTTCCATGTACCTTATTTGCATTAGCCACCCCTACAAGGGTTCCATGCACTTTTGTAAGAATGGCATGGGGGCTGTGTCTGACCTCCTGCAAATTCTTGAGGGGAAAGAGAATCAAGATCAACAGCCCAAGGATTATTCCTATGAGCCAGAGGTCAGACATGCCTCCTCTCTCCACCATCTTTACCAATTCTGACGCTAACCATCTCTCCACGGCACTCTCTAGTTCTCTGCTGAGTTCAATAATCCATTGCAGTGGACACACAAAATTCACAGACAATACTCATGATTATGGGGATTAATAGTGAAATAACAGGTTACAATTCAGGTTCACAAACGCTTAGGATACAGTTCTTCCCATCAGGATATCCTCTTCTCAGCCATGCAGTAGGCATGCCTCTCTCTGGCCCCTTGGCCCCTGCGCTGCTTGGGCAAATGTTACAAAGCTCTTATAGCTCTGCCAATAAGTATCCCAAGACACCTAACTCTGCCGGTGATCCTCGGCCATTATGTCCTTAGCTCTAGCACTGTGGGTTGGCAAACTCAGCTCCACCAAGTGCCTGGAAGCACCCTACTCCTACAGCAAGTCTCCAGCCCAAAAGCATTCAGCTTTCTCACTCTGTGGGCCAGGAAGCCCACCCTGCTGTCTCCTGCAGGTCTCCTATTTCTACTGATGTTTCACTGCCACTGCTTCTCACTGTCTCCAGTGTTACAGCTCTTTCTGTTTCTCTTGGTCTTTTGGTTCCAGGAGCTTCTCAGCACAGGGATTCTGGGTCCAAAGGACACGCTCCACTCTTGGCTCTTCTTCCATATTGGTGGTGAGAGCCTCTCCTCGCACCTCTGGGAGGACTCATATTAAGCCTAGCAGGATGGCAAAACTGACCCATCCCCTTGGCGGACCACATTTTTCTTGTTTACAGAATCCCAGCCAATCACTTGGAAACCCTGGTGGCGTAGTGGTTAAGTGCTATGGCTGCTAACCAAAGGGTTGGCAGTTCAAATCCATCAGGCGCTCCTTGGAAACTCTATGGGACATTTCTACTCTGTCCTACAGGGTCACTATGAGTCAGAATAGACTCGACAGCAATGGCATTTACCCAATCACTTGGGTGGAAGTTATAAGACCATGGTGAGAAAGGTCACACAAAAGTGATCCATCACACTATGGCCACCCTCTGGCTTTTCTAACCATGGTTCTTTCATACTTGGAGGATAACGTCTCCCTCCCAATCATTTTACCAGTCAAAAAGAGTCATTAACGATTAGTCCTGCAGTAGGGCAAAGAGCCCTAAGGGTGAGGTTACTCAGGTACCAACCATTCAGGTCTGCTGCAGAAGTCCATCAGATCTGGTCAGGTTTTCCAAAAGTCATCTTGGCTTCACCCTTTCTGGGCTCTGATAAAATTTAAATGAGAGAAGCTTATTCCCTTCTTCCCAGTCTCACAATGTATCAGCATAGCAAAACCTTTAAGGGACTTTCGGTTCAACCACTGTATTCCACTCCAGCAATGCCTCTCCCCTTAGTCCATTCTTTCACATTTACAGCTTCTACAATTACAGTTTTTACAATCACATTTAACCCTATTAATAAGAAAAACTCACAACTGAATCATATAACCTTATCAGCATCTTTCCCCACCCTCTCTTCCCCAGATCCATCAGGAAAAGAGGAATCTATTCAGTGGGAATCCTCCCTTGTCCCCCTCATTTTGAGTGTAAGCACACCCATGAAAGGGTGTAAGCCAGCCACTTCATGCCTTTATCTCCCCCTATTTTAGCCAATGTTTATATTGCCCGTATCTATCAAACCAGTACTCTAGGGAGACAAGCATGTTCCCTGGTCTTGAAGAATCTTCTGTTCTGATTGGAACTTTGAGTGTCTGCATCCATAAGCAAAGTCCAGTCCAGAAAAAGCCATCACATTCCAGCAATCGACACCAGCTCACGGTGTTAACATCTTTCTCTTCATTAGGTCAGGTTCTGGTCAGCTCATCTCTAGCCATCCAATGTGTGGCCCCTTCTCTCTCTCTCTCTCATACCTAGCCCCCTTGGGCTAGGTCAACTGGATCCACATGTAAACTCAAGAGTCTACATAATTCACTGCACTTCTGACCAGTCAGCCCTTCTCTCACTCTCTCATCCCTAACCCCTGTGGGCTAGGTCAATGGGTGCCAATGGAATATGTCCAAACAAAGCCCACGTCTTCATTGTTGCACTCCCCTCACTTCCACTCATGAGTGGACCCAGGTGGTCACCACAAGCCAGCATACCAGGCTGCCTACTCGCTGGCTCCCTATCACTTCCAGTGCTGGAAGGGGGTTCTGATGGGCACTGACGTTTCCTGCTTCAGTGTAACCAAAGGCAAACTGCTTGTTTTGCTCTAAATTCAAAAAGTAAAACCATCATTTTTTTTCCTGCAGGTTCTTCCTTCAAATGCAAATCTCTTGTTTTCTCAGCAGTTCTAGGTGGTTCTACAGGCCTTTTCAAATGCAAAATCTGGGTGGGACTCAAGGTTTCAACCTAAGCCCCCACTCTATACACAGGGTTACTGACTTGAAACAAAAAGCCTGCATTTCATTGGGCAAATCCTCCTTCCCCTTTTAGCATATCCAATCAAGTACTGGTTGAAGGCAGAATTACAAGCTCTCTGTAATCTATAATACCCAATATTCATTTTTATCATACATTTAGGTCTGTTTTACAACACAAGGTCGAAGAAACGTTCAGTATCCATAGTACATTCAATTAAACATAATCCTAGACACATAACCCTTTTTAAAACAATCCAGTTCAATCTTCTCCACTCCACTCCTTGACTATCTTTCCATTCATATGCATATGGCCTTGGGCCTGTGGCTAGGTGGAAGCAGTAGACTCTGGCCCTTTATCAATCATCTTACTTATATGGCCTGTCTTTTGCCCTAGGCCACTCCAGATGTGGCTTTTCTTTCTTCAGCTGCAGCAAAACTTTCCTTTCAGCTATTGCAAGTAACAACAACCTAAGTAACCATCACTGTTACAGGCACTTTTACACACTGGGGATACGTTGGAGGGAAAAAAACAAGCAAAGAAACAGCTTTTATGGATGTTACAGTCTATCAGGAGAGACATACAGTAAAATGGAGAATAAGATATCAGGAAGCAATCACTGCTATAAAGAAAAATAAAGACTAGTAAGTGTAGAGATAGTAAAGGAGAAGTTATTTTAAAGTAAGCATTTTCAGGGAAGGCTTTTCTGGACAGATGTAATTTGAGCCAAGATGTGGTGCAATGGATTGCTTTTATATGGCCCTTCTCACCATGATCTTGTAACTCTCATCAAATAACTGGGTGGGACTATGCAAATTATGTGCTTGAAGCACCTTAACGAGGGAATTGGACAGTTTTGCCATTGCACTAGGCTTAAATGGAGATACAGAGAGAGAGGAGCTGTAACACAGAAGACAGCAAGAGATGGCGGTGCAGCAGTAGGAAGAGCAAAAGCAGTAGTATATGGCAGGGACCAGGAGACTGCCTCGAGATGGCTATGGTGGGGATTGCTGAACCACAGAGCTAAGAGTTGTAATACTTGCCCGAAAAGGCCCCCAGCAGGGTCCTGCAGCAGCAAGGCCCCAGCAAAGCCTGGCGGCAGAGGGTGAGAAGAAGCTGTCCTAATCAAAAAAATTGTATCCTAAGTTATTCCTTTTACTTTCAAGTTGATCCTGGCTGCTAGTTGTACCATTATGTCCCTAATAAACCCCATAACAGTGAGTATGGTCTGTGAGTTGTATGGCCATTGCAACAAATTATGGAACCCAGCAGAGAAGTAGACAGTGTTGTGGGGAGGATGGCTGGTATCAGAATTGCTAAGGATGGAAGGTGGAAGCATGTCTGACTTCTACTTCATAGGAATCAGGCCTGTTGATGCTAATAATGAATCTCCCCCCTCATGAAATTAAACAAGGAGGTCTGATGCCTCTGCTGCACCATTTTTACAATAAGAGTTGCTATGCTGAAGCTGAGGGGGAAAAGCCTGCGTCTGTAGTGGCCTGGGGTAAAAGCCAGGCTGACTAAACAAGATGATTGATAGCAGGCCAGGCAGGGTCTACTGGTTTCACACAGCCATATGCATATGAATGGGAAAACAGTCAAGGTGTGGAGAAGGGAAGAGGAAACTAGAATGTTTTAGAAAGGTTATGTGTTTATCTCAATGTACTATGGATAGTGCATGTTTCCCCTACCTAGTGTTGTAAAACAGACCTAAATGTATGACCAGAATGAATATTGGGAATTATAGACTACAGACAGTGTGTATTCCACCTTCCACCAATACTTGATTGGCTATGCTAAAAGGGAACTAGGATTTGCATGAAAGAAACAGGCCATTGGTTTGAATGCAGTAGCTCTGTATATTGAGTATTAGGGGCTTAGGTCGAAAACCTGAGCCCCACCTACAGCCTTTGGAGTCAGGAGATTTGCATTTGAAAAGACATGCAGGACTACTCAGACCTGCTAAGTGAGCAGATTTGCATTTGAAGGAAGGACCTGCAGAAAAAAAACAAAAACAAAAACAAAAAAAAACTGTTTTTTTTTTTGAATTTCCAGCAAGCAGTTTACCTTAGGGTGCATTAAGGCAGTAAAAGTCAGTGCTGATCGGAAGAACCCCCTTCCAGGACTGGAGGTGAAAGGGAGCTGACTAGTAGACAGCCTGATGTGTTTGCTTGTAGTGACGGCCTGGGTCCACTCAATGAGTGGAAGTAGGCTAGGTGCAGCAATGAACAGACAGGCTGAGTTTGGACATGTTCCCGACACTCATTGACCTAGCCCACAGGGGCTAGGGATGAGAGAGAGAAGGGGCTGACTGGTCTGAAGGGCAGGGAGTTGTGTAGACTCCTGAGCCTATGGGTGGTGCCCACTGACCTAACCCACAGGGGCTAGGGATGAAAGAGAGAGGTAAGTGGCTGGCTGGTCTAAAGCGCCAGGAGGTGTGTGGACTCCTGAGCCTAGGGCTGGTACCCATTGACTAAGCTTGGATGGTTAGGGATTAGCTGAACAGAATCTGACTGAATGAAAAGATGTTTGACACCATGCTGCAAATTGACGGCTTGCTCTAGATTGGACTTTGCTTATCAATGCAGATACTCAAAGTTCCAACTGGAACAGAAGATTCTTCAAGACCAAAGAACATGCTTGCCTCCTCAGAGTACTGGTTTGATAGGGATGGGCAATTTAAACATTGGATATCTAAAATGGTGGGAGATAAAGGCATGAAGTGCTGGCTTACATGCTTTCGTGAGTTTGCTTAGACTCAAAATGAGGGGGCCAAGGAAGGATCCCCACTGAACAGATTCCTCTTCCTGATGGGTCTGGGGAAGTGAGGGTGGGGAAAGATGCTGATAGGATTATATGATTCAGTTGTGAGTTTTAATTATTAACAGGGCTAACTGTGATTGTAAAAACTGTAATAGTAGAAGCTGTAAGTGTGAAAGAGTGGACTAAGGGGGAGGCACTGCTGGAATGGAGTACAGTGGCCAAACCAAAAGTCCCTTAAAGGTTTTGCTGTGCTGATAACTTGTGAGACTCAGAGCAAGGGAATAATCTTCTCTCAGTTAAATTTTATCAGACACCAGAAAGGGTGAAGCCAAGACGACTTTTGGAGAACCTGACCAGATCAGATGGACACCTGCAGCAGACCTGAATGGACAGTACCTGAGTAACCTCACCCTGACGTATCTTGCCCTATTGAAGGATTAATTGTTAAATACCATTTTGGACTGCTAAAACGATTGGGAAGGGGAAGTTACCCTCCAAGTATGAAAGAATCATGGCTAGAAAAGTCAGAGGGTGGCCTGCAGTGGAATGGATCACTTTTATGTGGTCTTTCTTTTTTTTTTTTTTAA
>NW_004444023.1:7803635-7836109 GCF_000243295.1 Trichechus manatus latirostris
TATCACCAGCTTTCCTGTCCCCTTCTGCCTTCTAGTCCTTGTCCCTGGACTGCTGTGCCTCATTAGTCCCATTTGGTTTTATGGGGCTGTCCACTCCCCAGCTGAACAGTGAACCTCGGAGGTGACTTCACCACTGAGCTAAAAGGGTGTCTGGGGGCTGTGTGGTCTTTCTTGTCATGGTCTTGTAACTCCTACCCAATTGATTGGGTGGAACTGTGCAAATAAGGTAACTGTGGCCCACCAAGGCGATTGGTCAATTTTGCCATCCTGCCAGCCTTAAAACAAGCCACCCTAGAAGTGGAAAGGAGAGGATCTCACCACCACCAAAGAAGAGCCAGGTGCAGAGCACATCCTACGGGCCTGGAATCCCTGCGCTATGAAGCTACTGGAACCAGGAGACAGAGAAAAAGCTGTTTAATATTCAAGTTGGTGAGAAGCAGTGGCAGCAGAGGCAGCAGAACCAGGAGACTGGCAGGAGACCTCGCAGTGGGCTTCCCAGCCCACAAGCGAGAAAGCTGAATGCCTTTGGGCAGAATGCTTGGTGGCAGAGTAGGGTGCCTTTGGGCACTTGGTGGAGCTAGGCTTGCCAACCCATGGTGCTAGAGCTGAGCGCCTTCAGGCTGATGCTTACAGGCAGAGTGGGGTGCCTCTAGGTACTTACTGGCAGAGCTAAAAGAGTTTTGAAACACTTGCCTGAGCAGGGCAGAGGCCAGGGGGCCACAGAGAGGTGTGCCTGTGGCATGGCTGGGAAGAGGTTTTCCTGATGGAAGAAGAACTGTATCCTGAGCATTCCTGAACCTGAATTGTAACCTGTTACTTCCCTAATAAACCCCATAACTGTGAGTACTGTCTGTGAGTTCTGTGTGGCCCCTGCAGTGAATTATCAAACCCAACAGAGAGGTAGAGAGTGGCATGGGAGGGATGGCTGGTGTCAGAATTGGTAAAGATGGCAGAGAGAGGGGGCGTGTCTGACCTCCACCTCATAGAATCAGCTTTGGGCTGTTGACCTTGATTCTTCTTTCCCCTTGTGAAACCAGAGGAGGTCAGACGCCCCCCCCGCCCATGCCATGCCATTCTTAAAGCACCTGGCAGTGGTTGGTCAATTTACCCACGCAAATAAGGTGAGAATAGACTATACAAACGAGGTGACTATAGCCTACTCTACAAATGAAGTTTCTGTGGCATACCAAGGGGATTGTTCATTTTGTGGCCTGGATGGGAGGGGCCGTGATTTGAAATTGACAAGGGGTTGTGTATATATGCAGCCAACACCATAGGTGTTTTTCAGACAGAAAAAAGCAGGAAGAGAAGCAGCAGGAAGAAACAGAAAGGAGAAAAGGCAAGAAAGAAGAGAGAAGAGGCAGAGAGGGGAAGGCAAGGAACCTCCTAAAAGAGCTGCAACATGGGTTATAAAAATGGCATGGCGGAGGTGACTGATCTCCTGTAACTTCACAAGGCAGAGGGAGAATCATGATCAACAGCCCAAGGCCGATTCCTACAAGGCAGAGATCAGACATGTCTCTACTCCCCAACCTTTTTTACCAACTCAGACACCAATCATCCCTCTCACACCATTCTCTACTTCTCTGCTGTGTTTGATAATTCACTGCAATGGCCACACAGAACTCACAGACCATACTCACAGTTATGATGTTTATTAGGGAAGTAACATGGTACAGCTTGGGATCATGATCAACTTGGAAGTAACAGGAAGAACAACTCAGGACACAATTCCTCGATCAGGATAGCTTCTTCTTGCCCTCTGCCTCCGGGCTCTACTGGGGTTCAGCTGCTGCTGAGCCCTGTTTGGACCTTGCTACCACCAGACCCTGCTGGGGGCCTTATGCCCCAGGGCTCTGGTGGGGGCCTTCAGCCACCTAGCCCTGCTGCAGGCCTTCTTGGGCAAGTGTTACACCTCTTAGCTCCTTGGGTCAGCAAGCCCCACCACAGCCATCTCGAGCCAGTCTCCTGATTCCTGTCATCTTGTGCCACCATCTCTCACTGTCTTTTGAGTTACATCAGCTCTGTCTCTCTTTAAGGCTAGCGGGATGGGAAAACTGAAAAATCCCTTCGTTAGGGTTCCATACACCTTATTTGCATGGTCCCACCTCCAAGAGGGTGCCATGCACTTTATTTACATTATTAGAAAGCTATCCAATCCCCCTGGTGGGCCACAAGCCTTTCATTTGCATAGTCACACCCAGTCATTTGATGGGAGTTGCAAAAACTATGGCTAAACCAAAAAAAAAAAAAACAACCCTTTTCCGTCAAGTCAATTCTGACTCATAGCGACCCGTTGGCGACCCTACAGGACAGAGAACTGCCCCATAGGGTTTCCATGGAGCACCTGGTGGATTTGAACTGCCGACCTTTTGGTTAGCAGCCGTAGCTCTTAACCATTACACTACCAGGGTTTCCAAACTATGGCTAGAAAAGCCGTATTAAGTAATGCACTGCACCGCACTGGTCAAGGGTTATAACACTGAAGACAGCAAAAGGCACAGAAGGGGCCCTATGGCAGAGCCAGCAGTGACAGCCTCAGAAGGGTCCCAGTGGCAGATCTGGCAGCAACACCCTCGAAAGGGGTCCTGTGGCAGAACCAGCAGAGACAGGTAGGGCCAAGAAGAGCCTATCCTGAGAGGGCCAAGAGAAGGCCTGTCCTCAGGGGGCTGAGAGGAGCCTTTCTTAAGGGGACTGAAGGGAGCCTGTCCTCAGGGGGCTGAGAGGTGGCCTGTCTTGAAAGGGTGATAGGAGCCCTGCGTGGCAGAGAGACAGGCCTGCTTGCTTGCATGGCCAAGAGCAGCTGAGAGAGCTGTCCTGTACTGAAGAAGGGGGACTTTGTCTATCTGATCCTGATTCCAAGTTGTATCCTGTTACTTCCTTAATAAACCAGTTAACTGTAATTATGGTCGACGAGTTCTGTATGGGCCATTGCAATAAATTATCCAACCCAGCAGAGAAGTAGAGAGTGCCATGGGAGGGATGATTGGTGTCAGGAGTGGTAAAAAGGCTGGAGAGAGGAGGTATGTCTTACTTCCACTTCATAGGAATCACCATTAGCTTTGTGCTGATGGTGATTCTCTCTCCTCCTGATGTTAGAGGACTTTAGGCACTACTAATACTACTACCATTTTACACATACTGTATAATATTTTGAATAATGTTTTGGTTACAGTCTTACTTGTAGGGACCAGTGAGGTAGCAAATTAAGCAGTAATTCAGAGATGAAGTAAAGCAATGATAGAGAACAAGGAGTGATCCAATGTTATTTCTGAGATAGTATCAACAGTATGTGGTACCAAGCGTGAGGATAACACGTGTTTTTGGTTGATCTTTTAACATCTTCCAATCAACCTCTAAAAACCTGTTTTCCAGATAATTCTCAAAAATATCAATTTTTAATTGCTTGTGCATTAATGACTGCTGGCTGAGAAATAGAATGAAGGAGAAGTTGAGGGCAGTGTTCACTCAGTGGCAGAATTCTCAACTACCATGTGTGAGGCCAGGATTTCATTCCCGGCCAATGCACCTCAAGGACGGACACCTCCAGTATGTCCGTGGAGACTTGCATGTTTCTATGATGCTGAACAGGTTTCAGTGGAGCTTCCTTACTGTGATGGAGTAGGAAGAAAGACCTGGGGATCTACTTGTCTTTCACTGGCTTCACCTTTAGTGGCCTTTCTCCTATGTCCCACTCCAAATATAACCTAGGCCTATCCCACCAGTTCCTTTGCCCTGTCTGTGATGGACACTCTAATATAATACCAGTTTTTTCAAACCTTCTTCTGTTCTTAAAGCGGCTTCCTGCCAGCCTTTCTCAGTCAAAAGCTATTCGTGGTTGTCCGCTTACCAGCGTTTTTCCTTTCTTCTTCCCAGGAGGCGTCTCTGCTGTACTGACACTTGAACTCCCACTTGCCGTTTTTCAATTTTTTCTTCCTTCCTTTTTTTTAACTAGTGTTTAAAGAAAGCGGCCATATTACTTTTTTGCCCAGCCTGCTGAAAGAAATTTGATCCGTGAAATGTTTTCCTGGTGAAGCTCGAGTCGCCGAAAATCTATCCATTTTTTCCAATGATCGACGAGACAGGTAATCAGATAGTTTCGCTGGCTTTCTCGTTCTCCTGGCCGTCCCTAGCTACTGACACAAAAAGACGGCACCGTTTGTTCTGTACGCCCGGTACTGAAATATGGCCGCCTACACACAGACGCGACAAGACGGGCGCAGACCTATTACCTCGTGCGGCAATGCCGGAAATGCCATTGTCCGCGCCCCGTCAAACGCTCCGGACCCTGGCCGGCCTCCGTAGGCGCACAAGGATTCTGCGCGAGGGGTGGAGAAGTAGAAGCAGTTCACGGAAGTATTCCAACTTTTGGGAACTTCAGGTGATTCAGGAGAAAAACAGGTAAGTGTGTTTCTGTCCTTGAAACAGGGCGAAGTAGCTGTTTGAAGCGGTGTCGTGAGGACGCGTGGAGTTCCTGAGGAGAGCGCCGTGGTGGAGGTGCTTAAGGGGAAGCTGGTGGGAGTCCAGTGCCTTTGAGGTCAGACATAGGGTGAGTGCTTTCGTATAACGATTACGGCTGTCCGGACACTCAGGGTACGGAGGCTTGCCGATCACTCTTCTTGTAAGGGGTGGAGGTGGTATTTACGATGAATGCGGTGACTGGTTCGGGTTCGGGATGTAATATGGAACTCAGTGAAGTTGGAGCCGGAGGATGGACATTGTAGCGGGTTTCTGGTCTAAGTTTCGCGTTAATAAGGGTGTGAGGTTGGTTGGTATAATTTTTACCGATTATAGACCAGTGGTGGAACAGTGGTTAAAGCGCTTGCCGCTAACAGAAAGTTCGGCAGTTTTTACCCGTCAGTCGCTCAGTGGAAGAAAGATTTGGCAGTCGGCTTCCGTAAAGATTTACAGACTTGGGAACCCAGTGGGGCAGTTCTGCTCTGTCCTGTAGGGTTGCTATGGGTCGAAACCGACTCGAGGGCAATGGGTTTGTTTTTTTTTTAGTTTTGGTGGTCTGTGTCTGTGGTACAGAGGATTGTGAGCTGAAAGCTTTGGAAGCCCGGGTCCCCAGGAACCTCGACTGCTGAGACAGAAGGTGGTATATTCGAAAGCTTTGGTTTAGATAATTATATGTTTTCTCCCCTCATCCAGTAGTTGACTACTGAAGGAGGGATTAATCCACCGCGACGCCCATTGGTGTAGGGCTGCTTTCGCACTGCAGAAGTAGAGGTGGGTCGTTGTGTGGCCGACCTTATGGCCCACAAAGCTTCACATACCAGCACACTTTCTGCTTTGCTGACTGTTTGTTATGAATTGAATTGTTTCCAAAATGTGTGTTGTAAATCCTAATCTCTATGTCTGTGGTTATAATCTCATTTGAGAATGGGTTGTATGTTATATTAATGAGAGAGATTAGTGTAGAAGGTTTTTTTGGGTCAGTCTCTTTTGAGATATAAAGAGATTAAACAAGAAAGCTAGTAAACTGAGATGTGTATCCTGACGTCTATGCCTGTGGTTAGAATCATATTCGGGAATAGATTGTCTTCATTATGTTAATGAGGCAGGATTAGTGTAGGATGTATCTGGAGTCAACCTATTTTGAGATATAAAAGCGATTAAACAAGCTAGCAGAAAGAGAGATGTGGTAAGGTAACTGCCAAACCATATGGAGATCTCTAAGGAACCAGAAAACAGAAGCTGAAGAGACAAGAAACTTCCCCCAGAGCCGGCAGAGAGAAGGAAACCTTCCCCTAGAGCTGGCACTCTGAATTAGGACTTCTGGGTTCCTAAACTGTGAGAAAGTAAATTTCTGTTTGTTAAAGCCATCCACTTGTGGTATTTCTGTTATAGCACCACTAGATAACTAAGAATTTGGTACAAAGAAGTGGGAGTGCTGCTGTAACAAATACATACAATGTGGAAGTGGTTGTGGAATTGGGTAATATGTGGAGGCTGGAAGACTTTTAAGATGCCTAATTGTAAAAGCCTAGGTTGCCTTAAAGAGACTGTTGGTAGAATTAGGGACGTCAACCGCAATTCTGCCATGAGCTCAGAGGGAGGTGAGGAATCTATAGAGAAAGTCTCTGTTGTTTTAGAGGATACATTTGGCACCAACAAAGAATGTTGCTAGAAACGTGGAAGCTAAAGGTGCTTCTGGTGAGGCTTTAAAAGAAAATGGTGAACATGTGATGGACAATGGAGGAAGGGCAGTGCTTTTTATGTAGTGGCAGAGAACTTGCCTGAATTATATTCAAAGGTTTGATGGAAGTAGAACTTGAAAGTGATCAACTTGGATATCTGGCCGATGAGATTTCTAAGCAAGAAATCTTAAAGGGGCCGTGAGGTTTCTCCTTGCACTTACAGTAAAATGCCAGAGGAAGGAGATGGATTTAAAAATGAACTGTGCAAAATGAAAACAAAAGATTTGGAAAATTTTGTTATACAAACTAAGGACACATGTTATAGAATGTTCACCAAGGGTGTGGCTACACAATCTTTTGTTAAAGAGATTTAGCCTGTGACTGATGGATCCAACCAACTACCATAGCAAAACACCCATAGCGTAGACTGAAAGGAACAGAGAAAGAACAAAACGAAACAATACTGTCTGCCTCTTAGAATGCTACAGACAGGAAACAGGCCAAAGGAGCTACATCTGTTATTCTCCAACAAAAGAAAAGGACCACTCCTGGTGCAGCTCACAGATCAGCCGAACTGTTGGAAGGAGCATAGGAATCAGGGCCTTCTGGGTTTCAGAGGGTGGGGCCACAGTCTCCTGATCTCAGAGGGTGGGGCCACAGTCTCCTGATCACAAAAGGGTGGGGCAATAGCCTCTTAGGTTTCAGAGTCTGATCTTTCTCAACTCAGTTCTGGAGTGTGGGCCTGCCATTAAGGTGTGCCAGGGAGATGGGGCTGCTGCCCAAAGCTGACGGAATGGGGTTCCCATACCCAAGGAGCTGAAGAACAGCGCCTGCTGGGGCCCAGAGAGTGGGTTTGCCACCTAGATGAACTAGGAGAATGGGGCCACTCGTAACCAAGGGAGCAGAGTTGCCGTTCCAAAGGGCTTGGAAGGCAGAGCTGAAGCCCAGGGCCTTGGAGCCTCCACCCAGAATCCAGAGGGTGTGACCAACACCCAGAGTCTGGAGGACAGGGCCATTTCCCAGATGGTCCCAAAGATCGACAGTTCATTATTTATCCTCTGGCAAGGTGAGCCATATCCCAGTTTATTAGTAAGTCATGTGTGTCCAGTTCCCATTGGTAGTGTTAGGAATGGCATGCAGATGAGCTTAGGTATGTGGAGCAATTCTACCCAAGTATATATGTAAAAATGCTCAACTACTAGAAAAATGTTGATTTTATCTGTGTCATTTTTCCAATTAATTGCTTATATTTTTTAATGCACACCACTTCTCTTTCTCTTCTAACCCGTCTCATTGAGAATGTTATCAGATAACAATCTTCTGATGTCTTGTGGCTTTTCATTTAGCTTTTAGTATTTTGGGGCTCTTCCATTCCTTTTTTTGTTTTCTAAATTGATCTTCTTTTTCAAAAATGTACAACTTCACTAGTGTAAAGGCAATATACATGTAACTAACCACTGCCCTGGGAAAGAATTAGAAGTTTTCCAGCACCCAAGTGGTTATAGCAAGCACTTGTAGGCTTTTCTTTACAGTTTTGCCTTGTAGGTAATTATTCTTAATCATTATAGTTTATGTAGTTTTTCCTATTTTAAACTGAGTATAAATGGAATCTTATGTAATCCATTTTTTACAATCAGGATTGTTTTCCTCAGTATTTCTGAGAGTCATTCATGTTGTTACACATAGATGTATTTGCTTTGCTCTTGTGAAAATGGCATGGCAGAGTTGTCCAACCTCATCTAACTTCACAAAGATGAAGGAGAATTAAGATCAACAGCCCAAGGCTGATTCCTATGAGGAGGAGGTCAGACATACCTCCTCTGCCACTGTTTTTTGCCATCTTGCGCAGTCTCTGGTATTACAGCTCTCTCTGTGTTTCCTTGGTCTTGGAGGTTTTCAGCGCAAGGGCCCCACGTTGAAAGGATGCACTCCACTCCCATCTCTTCTTTCTTGGTGGTAGTGAGGTCCCTCCTCTGCTCTGGGATTGGCTGTCTTTTAAGCCTAGCTGATGGCAAAATTCACCAATTCCCTCCTTAGAGTTCCATATACCTTATTTTCATGGTCCTACTCCCCACATGGTTGCCATGCACCCTATTTACATTATTAGCAAGCTGTCCAATCTCCTTGGTGGGCCACAAGCACCTTATTTGCATACTCCCACCCAGTCCTTTGGTGGGAGTTACAAGGCCATATGAAAGCTGTGCGTTGTACTTCCTTGGGTTACTACAAATAATTCTGCCTTGAAAATATTGGTACTTGTCTTTTGGTTCAAATGTGCGCTCATTATGGGGGGATATACCTCAGACTTAAATTATTTCAAAGCGTATTTATAACTTTAGCCTAATAGATGATGCCTTAGTGTTTCCTAAAGTGGTTGTACATTTACAGTTTCTCCAGCAGAGTAGTCTGCAGTTTATAGTTAGTGCATTATATGGCATGTTTAAATTGTATTTCCAGACCCTAATATAAACTTACCTTCTTAAAACTTCACTAATTTGTCATTCTCATTTAGCGTCACACTTGACCATGAATTGATAGTTTTCTATGTTGTGAGGTAGGGATCGAGCTTATTTTTTTTTACATGTATGTATCATTGCCTAATTGTCATTTTTTGAAAAAACATTTTTTACCCACTTAAAAAAAAAAAGAAACCAAACCATTGCCGTCGAGTTGATTCCAACTCATAGGTGGTGCAGTGGTTAAGGCGATGACTGCTAACCAAAAGGTCAGCAGTTTGAATCCCCTAACCACTCCTTTGAAACCCTATGGGGCAGTTCTGCTCTGTCCTACAGGGACACTATGAGTCTCTATGAGTCTTTTACCCATATCTCTGCAAATTTTGAATCTTAGGTTTTGTGGCCCATGAGTGTAAAATGTTCTGAGTAACCAAATAAAGGGACAGTCAACAGTATTGAGAGCCTTATGTTAAGACAAGTGCCAGTGACAGCATATGGACCTAGAGGAAATGTACCACTCATTGAATTTTCACTTCAACCTACAGGTCCTGACTCCCCAGCAGCAAAAGAATCACTTGAAGGAAGGAGAAAGAGGTTGCAGATTCAGGTATTATCATTCTGGGGACGCCCTTCGCAGGAGACTGAAATTTCTGAACAGAAAATAGAGCTGATCCAGAAACCACAAAGACAGAGCATCCCAGTTGCTGGCAATGTCCCAAGAACAAAAGAAAATGGTCAAGGCCCAGGTGACTTTTGGTTTGTTTTATGCTTTCCTTTGTTCTCTAATGGATTTGTAGAGGCCTGTAAAATATTAATTCATTTCATCTGAAAAGTATAAATTTGGAAAAGTAGAAGCTAGAGAGAAATAAACTTAGACTCTGATTTCAACATCGGGCAATATAGGATCAGGAATATATTGTTCATGGGATTAGCACTAAATTATTGTCGTTGAACGTAATATGTCACTGGGGATTCTTTGGGTTACGTTAGCTTTCAACTTGCGTTTGACGTTTCTGTGGCCAACCCCAAAAGACTCATTATAATTTAAATGCTATGCCTAGTTTTTAAGGAGAAAGATCAATTCCTTGGAGGATTTCAGTATTTCACAGGACTTTTGTCTGAGAAAGTTTCTTCGATATTTTTTCCTAGACGTGATGTGGTGGGCAGTATTCTGAACAGCGGCATTTTCATAGATGCATGTAAAACGAGACTAGTAGTAATAGTAGTGTAAAATGGCGGGTGGCTTCCAACCTCCTCTAACTTCAGGGGTTAGAGAAAGAATCACCATCACCATCAACCCAAGGCTGATTCCTATGAGGTGGAGGTCGAACATACCTGCACCCTCCAACCTTTTTACCAGTTCTAACACCAGCCGTCCCTCCCACTGGACTCTCATTCTCTGGTAGGTTCGATAATTGGTTGCAATGGCCATGCATAACTCACAGACCATACTCATGGTTGTGGGGGTTATTAGGGAAGTAACAGGGTACATACAAGAACAGGAATTCCAGAACTTTAATTGTGCTCATGAGGAACCTGTACATAGACCAATAGGCAGTCATTTAAATAGAACAAGAGGATACGGCATGGTTTAAAGTCAGGAAAGCTGTGTGTCAAGGTTGCATCCTTTCACCATGCTTACACAATCTGTATGCTGAGCAATAATCTGAGAAGCTGGACTATATGAAGAAGAATGTGGCATCAGGATTGGAGGAAGACTCCTTAACAACCTGCGATACGCAGATGGCACAACTTTGCTTGCGAAAAGTAAAGAGGACTTGAAGCACTTACTGATGAAGAGCACAGACGATAGCCTTCAGTATGAATTGCAACTCAACATAAAGAAAACGGAAATCCTCACAACTGGACCAATAAGTAACATCACGATAAATGGAGAAAATATTGAAGTTGTCAGGGATTTCATTCTGCTTGGATCCACAATCAACACCCGTGGAAGCAGCAGTCAGGAAATAAAACGATGTATTGAATTGGGCAAATTTGCTGCAAGAGACAGCTTTAAAGTGTTAAAAAGCAGAGATGTCACTTTGAGGACTAAGATGCACCTGACCCAAGCCAGGGTACTTTCTATCACCTCATATGCATGTGAAAGATGGATAATGAATAAGGAAGACCAGAGAAGAATTGATGTCTTTGAATTATGGTGTTGTTGAAGAATATTGAATATATCATGGACTCCCAGAAGAATGAACAAATCTGTCTTGGAGGAAGTTCAGCCTGAATGCTCCTTAGAAGAGAGAATGGCAAGACTTCATCTCACATACTTTGGACATGTTATCAGGAGGGGCCAGTCCCTGGAAAAGGACATCATGCTTGGTAAAGTAGAGGGTCAGCGAAAAAGAGAAAGACCCTCAGCGAGATGGATTGACACAGTGGCTGCAACAGTGGGCTCAAGCATGACAGCGATTGTGAGGATGGTACAGGACTGGGCAGTGTTTTGTTCTGTTTTACATAGGGCCTCTGTGAGTTGGATCTGACAAGACAGCACCTAACAATACCAATACATTATAACTTGGGATGAGGATCAGAAGTTTGCAACTCGAGATCAGGATAAGGAAGCATGTAGGCAAAGTCTCCCTTCTTCAGTGAAGGACAACTCTGTCTCTTCTCAGCCCCCTCAGGACAGGCTCCTCTTGCCTCCCTTAGGACGGTCTCCCTCTCTAGGCCCTTGGCCTGGACTCTGCCCTGCTTGGTCAAGTGTTACAAAGCTCTTTAGCTCCCCACTCCAGCTGCAAACCTCCTTCCTGAAGGCCCTCGGCTCTCTTGCTTTGTGGGTTGGCACGCCCACTTTAGCCATTGGTCAGCATGCCCACTGTAGCCGCCTCACTCTGTGGGCCGGCAAGCCTGCCATGCCTTATTTTGCCAGACTTCTGGTTCTGCTGCCACCGTTTCTCTGCCAGTGGACTCTGCTGTGCTTGCAGCTGCTTCTTGCTGTGTCACACCTTCTCCGGTTTACAGCTCTCAGTCTCCTGGGTCTAGGAGGTTCTCAGTGCAGAGACCCTTGTTCACAAGGACATGCTCTGCTTCTGGCTCTTGTTGGTAGTGACGTCCCCTCTTTGGCTTCTTCCACAAGCTCCTTTTAAGCCTACTTGGATGGCAAAACTGACCAATCCCCTTTTTAGAGTTCTATACACCTTACTTGCATGGTCTCACCCCTGCAAGGATTTCATGCACTTTATTTGCATAATTGGCAGGCTGTCCACTCCCCATGATGGGCCACAAGCACTTTATTTGCATAGCACCACCCACTCATTGTATGGGAGTCACAAAGACTATGGCTAGAAAGTCCATATTAAATAATTCAGTGCACCAAAAGTAGTAGCTTCAGATCCTGTCTAACTTCAGGGGGGATTATGACCAGGATCAGCCCAAAACAAATCCTTATGTGGTGGAGGTCAAACATACCTTCACTCTTCAAACTTTTTACCAGTTCTGACAGTAGCCGTCCTTCCAGCGGCACTCTCTACTTCTCTTCTGGGTTTAATAATTTATTACAGTGGCCACACAGAAAGAGGAGCTAAGAGCAGAACATGTCCTTTGCTCCTGGGATCCCTGCATTCAGAGGCTTCTGGAACAAAGAAACAAGACAGAGAGCTGGAACACTGAAAACAGCTAGAAGCAGTGGTAGGAAGAGACCAGCAGGAGATGGCGTGGTGGGCTCTGGGGCCAAGGAGCAAGAAAGCTGAGTTCTTCAGTCAGGAGGCTTACTGGCAGAGCAAGGTACCTCTGGGCACTTGGTGGAGCTAGGTTTGCTGACCTACAGAGTTAGAGCTGAGCACCTTCTGGCCGAGGCCTTCTGGCGAAGTGTGATGGTTTGGGGTACTTACCAGCAGAGCTAATATAATTTTGTAGCAGTTGCCAGAGCAGGACAGAGACCCAGGGGCCATTGAGAGGTGTGCCTGCAGGCATGGCTGAAAAGAGGCTGTCCTGACGGAACTGTATTCTGAGTGTTCTGGAACCTGAATTGTATCCTTTTACTTCTCTAATAGACTGCATAATCGTTGAGTATGGTCTGTGAGTTTTGTATGGCCATTACAACGAATTATTGAATCCAGCCAAAAGGCAGAGAGTGCCGTGGGAGGGACAGTTGGTGTCAGAATTGGTAAAGATGGAGAGAGGAGGTATGTCTGACCTCTGCCTCATTGGACTCAGCCTTGGCCTGTTGATCTTGATTCTCCTTCCCCCTTGTGAATTTAGAGGAGGTCATATGCCGCCCGCATGCCATTTTTACACATGTGGACCTCACCAACATGGAAACTTGCTTCATCAATACCAGACAGACAGAAATAACAACTAATATGTAATCTAATCATGGAATAACATTGTATCACCTTAGCATATTCTGTTAGATAGATGGAACTAGGCTAGCCCATAGTCATGCAGAGGGGACTGTCCAAAGGTCCTAATGTGATTGTGGGGTTATCTTAGAATCTGCCTGCCACAAGTCTTTTGTTCAGTTAAAAATTATTTTTGGGTATAATATGAGATCTTTGGCTGTTTCTTCTCCCCTAACTCTATTTTCTCTTTCAAAAGTTATGAATAGGCGTGTGTTAGTGTATGAATAAGTTAAAATATAAGAATTAGGACAAAGCCGATTCGTATGAAGCAGAGGTCAATATATCCTAGATTTCTACATTCCTCCAAGCTGCTGAATCACTCCATCTCTGACACTGGCCACTCACACTCCCCTCAGCACTCTTCCTACATTTATGTCTGGCAGTTTGCTGCAACGTCTCACAGAAGTTACTTGCATTTAAGTGGTTTATAGACGAAGTAACAGGGTACGCCTTGGGATCAGGATAAAAAGCCTACAACTCAGAATCAGGATCAGCCGTGCAAGTAAGCAGACCCTTCTCTCTGCTGTGTACACCCCCCTCTCAGCTGTTCAGGCCTCCTCTCAGTTCCCTCAGAACAGGCTCCTGTTGGCCCCCTCAGGTCAGGCCCCCTCAGGACCAACTCTTGGCCCCGCCGTCTGTCACCAGTGACTCTGCTGCTGGACTCTTTCCAGGCCTGTTGCTGCTGACCCTGTTCCTGTGCCCCTTCCGGGCCTGTTGCCACTGGCACTGCTGCAGGGCCTTTTCCTAGCCTCTCACTTTCTTCAGTGTTGGAGACCTTGTCCCATGTTACAGCTCTTTTAGGAGATTCCTTGCTCTGTCTCTGCTTCTTTTTTCTCTCTTGCCTTTTCTCCTTTCTGCCTCTTCCTGCTTCCTGTCTGAAAAGCCTGTGGTGTTGGCTGTATAGATGCACAAATTTCTTGTCAATTTCAAGGCAGGGCCCTCCCCACAGGGCCACGAACTGATGGATCCCCCTGTCAGTAGGCTATACACAGTTCATTTGCGTAGTAGGCTGTAGTCACTTCGTTTGTATAGCATATTGACCAATCACTGCAAAGTGCATACCAATCACAGGGCAGGCTGCAGCCCAGTAGCAGACAAAGTTTCAGACCAAGATGTGTACAATTTACCCCAGAAATGTAGCAAACTCTCTGTGTTAGAAAACTAGTGCAAAGGTAACTTTCAAGGTTTTAGGGGAAAAATCTCAAGCTGTTTTTCCAGTGAACCCAGGCAAAGGCCACATAAAGAAACCCATTTCACCTCAGGTGGACATTCTCACTCTATCCGGGTTTACTAACCTCTCCTTTATATTCTTTCTCTCTATGCTACATTTTGGGTAATTTCTTCAATTGTACATTACAGTTGGCTATCTCTTTAGTGTATTTGATACATGTGGTGAAATGAGTTTCTTTATGTGGCCTTTTGCCTTGATTCTTTGGAAAAAGAATTCGAGACATTTTTCCCCTAAGACTTGAGTTTCCTTTTCTCTAGTTTTTTACCTCCGAAAGTTTCTTACTTTTGTCCAGGTTGCTTGACATTTCCTGTAAAAACAACTTGGTCTGATACTTTTTGCTTGGTCCTGGGTTGCAGCCTTCTCTGTGATTGGCATGCATCTTGCAGAGATTGCTCAGGAGACTATGCAAATGAGGTGAGTTGTAGCCCACCCACGCCTGCTATGCAAATGAAATGTCTGAGGCCTACCATGAGGGGATTGGTCAGTTTATGGCTATGCCTTGAAATTGACAAAGAGTTTGCAGATGTAAGCAGCCAGCCCCACAGAACTTTGTCAGTCAAAAAGAAGCAAGAAGAGAAGCAGAAGGAAGGAGAAAGAAAAAGCAGAGAGAGATGGGATGCAAGTAACCTCCTAAAAGAGCTGTAACACTGGTCAAGGGCTGCAACACTGAAGATAGTGAGAGGCCCAGATGGGGCCCAGTGGCAGAGCTGGTGGTGACAGACTATGGCACCAATAGGAACCTGTCCTCAGGAGGCTGAAAGGAGCCAGTCCTCAGGGCCAAGAGGAGCTGAGAGAGCTGACCTGCACTGAAGAAGGGAGACTGCCTACATGCTTCCTGATCCTGATCCTGAGTTGTAGCCTGCTGATCCTGATCCCAAGTTGTACCCTGTTCCTTAATAAACCACTTAACTGTAACTATGGTCTGTGAGTTTGTGTGGCCATTGCAACAGATTATCGAACCAGAAGAGTAGTAGTGAGTACCATGGGAGGGATGGCTGGTGTCAGAACTGGTAAAAGGTTGGAGGGTAGAGGTATGTTTCACCACCACCTCATAAGGATCAGCCTTGAACTGATCCTGATCATATCCCCCTGAAGTTAGACAGGTTCTCACAATGCTACTGCTACTGCTACTACTCCTGTCCCCATTTCACAATATGCTGTTAACTTCTCTGTTAAAATACACACATACATGTTTGTGTAGTATGTATGTGTGTGTGTGTGGGTCTGTGTGTAAATCTGAGCTGTTTCTAGCTTATGAAGACAATTTCAGTGCTACATATTGTAGAAAATTCTAATTTCATGAGTGGGTGGATTATGGAATGCACAAATTCAGTATAGTTTATTACGATTTTGCTTTTTTCTATAAGACATTTTTAAAAAAAAAAAAGGTATGTAGATGCAGCAGCCTATATAGAGGACAGGAGCAGAACAACTTCCCTCATAATTCATTCACATCACTGAATGGAAAATACATCATTAAACAGGATCCTCTTAACACAGGAATCACTGACGTTCAGCGACGTGGCTGTGAAGTTCACCTGGGAGGAGTGGCAGCTCCTGGACCCTGCTCAGAAGGACCTATACTGGGACGTGATGTTGGAGAACTATAGCAACCTAATGTCCATTGGTGAGGACAATTCTCTTGTCGTTGACCTTTCCTTTCTCACTTGCTGAAATCTTTGGAGTGTCTCTGGTGCTCTAAAGTGGCAGATTCTCAGTCCACTCTCTGGCTCTAGATAAGTGGATATATTCTCCCTACTCCTGACAGAAAAACCATTAATCTGTACGTTTGAAAAATGTTTTTCACAAATACGGTATTCTGCAGTCTTCGCATACCCGAGGCCAGTTTGGTGAGTCTAAGATTTTGTGATTTCCCATGAACAGGGTATCAAGTTAGCAAACCAGATGCACTCTCCAGGTTGGAACAAGGAGAACAACCATGGACTACATTAGATGAAAGTCATAGTGGACTCTTTTCAGGTGAGCAAGCGAAAAGTGGTGAGGGGGGAAGGCTGTGGAAATCATAATATTCAAGTGAGAGGAGGCGTCACATCTCTGAAGGGTATCTGAGGATACATAAAATTACCTCCACATATCTCTCTCCCCGTTAACACCTCTTTTTCTTCCTAAGAGTTTAGAGAAATACATACTCCTCTGTCTCTTCTGAGATCAGATCCCTGTTTATTTAATCTACATTTTGGTAATTTTTGGTACAATAATTTTTTTTCTTCGTAAAGTCTCAAATCTTTCCCTTCTTCATATCCTTCCACCTCTATTGCTATGAAACTCCACCTTCCAGGTCTCTCTCCAAAGAGGTCTTTGCATTTTATAACTGTCGTCTGAGTATGGCATTTTCCTTCCCTGCTGGGTGATACTGATTTTATTTCCTAACATCCAACCCTACCTTGAATGTTGTGCCACACAGTAAACTGGTCTTCATTGTGCCTTTATCTGCCTTCTCTTTTCCCCCATTCTGATGTTCTCCAAAGATTCTGAATTCCATTTTCTCATTTGTTCTTCTAACCCTTTAAAGTTTCCTTCATTCTAATGAGTTAAGCTCCTTATGTTTCCTAGAGGACGCTGTCAAATTGACATCTCTGTTGGAATTGTCTAACATAGACTTTTTTGTATACATTTTACTCTTCTCTAAAAATCTTCCCTGTGAGTTGCCAGTATCTACAAAGAGCTAGGATCATCTTCCCGCCAAGAAAACTCCTGTCAGCTTAGGTTACCCCTTAGTACTGTACATCTGAAATCCTAGCCATTTGGTAGTTACCTTGAATGTTCTACCTACAGGGCTCTCTTTTTTTAAGGTCTTTGTTCTTCCAGTTAATTTTTTAACTGAAAAAACATTTTTAACATCCTGCATTCTGAGTTCCATCATAACTCACGTCTACTGACATGATAACTTATGAGAATGAGAATCAACCCAAATCTGGTTCCTATGAGGTAGAAGTCAAATATATCCAAACATCCCCACTTCTATATTATTTCTGACATCAGCTATTCTTCCTCTGTGCTTTCTTTTTCTACTGGGCTCGGTAATCCATTGCAACAGCAACAGAGACTTCATGGAAACACCATGTCTGTGATAACAACTTTTAATATAACACAGAAGACTATAAAGAAATAATATAAACAAAGAAATATATAGGAGGAGGTCCTTAAGGGTTTCCCGCACATAAGCTCAACATGACAAGTGCGTTCACTTACTCTCTCAGCACTGTCATCAGCCAGGAAGCCTCTTAAGCGGGAACTGTTCTGTGATGTCACTCAGCAGGCTCTGCTTTCAACCACTCTTCTCAACTGGCTCCTGCCTTCTCCTGGCCAGCTCCAGGATAGCTCTCAGATGGTTTCATTTCTTGGACAGTCCTAGGTACTTTAGGCCGGCAGCATCTCTAGGCTCACTTCATGACATCTCTTAGTGTAGAACACCCTTCAAGTTGGCCCCTCCTTTGTAGCGGCCACCTGCTTGGTGTGCCCGATCCTTTAGATTGGTCGCAGTTCAGCCTTTACACTCTGCTGCTGCCATCCAAGTTCACTTGTTTCTGCATCTTCTTGTTCCATCATAGGCACTTCCTCCAGTGATGTTGTAGATTCAAGTGTGTTACAGCTCTCTTACCTGGATCTGTGGGGGTCTCAACACAGGGCCCCATGTCCAAAGTACGAACTCATTTTCCCGTCTTGGCTGTCATCGATCAGAAAAAAAAAACAAAAACACCAGACCCTTTGCCATCAAGTTAGTTCGATTCATAGTGACCCAATGGGACAGAGTAGAGCGGCCCCATAGGGTTTCCAGGGAGTGGCTGGTAGATTTGAACTGCCCGCCTTTTGGTTAGCAGCTGAGCTCTTAACTACCGTGCCACCAGGGCTCCCCAAAATCCTCAGTGTTTTTGCCCTTCATGTAGGCCAGTTCTAATGAGGGGGCAGGGCTTCCCAGCGATCCAGGTAAAGATTGTACTTGGTAGACCTCCTCCCCCAATCTGGTTAAACATCAATTATTGGACAGGCTCCAACAGCCAATCCCAGTTAAGGTCAGACTGGGCGATTCTTACCGCGAATCTCAGTCTAGGGCGGATGTGGCAGGGCTCCCCAGCTAATTCAGGTAAAGTCAGTGTAATCCAATTTTATTCTACTAGCTTAAGACCTTGTCTAATTTCAAGAGGAGGAATGAGAATCAAAATCAGCAGAAAGCTGACTTCCTGTGAGGTGCAGGTCAGACATACCTCCACTCTCCATCTTTTTGACCTTTTCTAATGCCATCACCCCCACGTCACTGTCTACTCTTTTGCTGAGTTTGATAATTCATTACAATTGCCACACAGAACCCATAGGTTATACTCACAGTTAAGTGGTTTATTAGGGAAGTAACAGGCTACAACACAGGATTGGGATCAATTTGGAAGTAACAGGATACAACTCAGGAGACAGTTCTTCAATCAGAAAAACTTCCTACCAAGCCTGTTCTCAGCTGCTGCTCTTGCTGTGCCCATAGGCAGGTAGCACTTCTCTCAGCTGTGCTTGTGCCGCACCTTACTGGGACTCTATCCTGTTTGGTCAAGTTTTACAGCTCTTTTGGCTCTGTTGGCAAGTGCCCAGAGGCATCTCACTCCGTTAGCAAGCCTCCTGCCTGAAGGCACTTAGCTCTCTCGCTATGTGGCACAGCAAGCCATCTTGCAGTGTTTCACACCGTCTCTCACTGTGTTCACTGTTACACCTCTTGATCTGTATTACAGCTCTTTTAGGAGGTTCCCTTCCACTCACTCGCTCTGTCCTCTCTCTAAAAACTCTAGTTGGCTGCTTATATAAGCAAGTCACTCGATCCAATCGGGTGGTTTTATGTACCCTGTTTGTGTAGTAGACTAACCAGTCCCTTTTAAAATTGTGACCAAGCCAGTCATTTTTGGCAGAATTATAAACCCAGGGCTGGAAAGACCACATGTAAGAGAAACCAATTGCAGTGCAGCCACGTAAAGGAGCCTGTTGCACCACACTACTTTAATTGAATTTCTTTGTATATTTACTTATTGTGCCAGCTGAACTTAAAAAGGGGGCAAGTAGGGCAAATGCCACTTTTACTGGTAACTGTGTGAGATGGATCAGCATGAAACCAGCTCCTACCTTCCCGCATCTCCGTTATCATCATTGCAAGCCACCCATGTGGCACTTTCTCCTCCCTGGTCATCCAGAACCAGATCCTCTCCAGCCTGACTGCCCGGGGCCAGGTCCTGGCATCCCTGGACACCTGGTGCCCGGTTTTCTCCTCCCTGGCTGCCTGAGGCTAGATTCTCTGTGTCCTGGCTGTCCTAAGCCAAGTAAAAATACACTAGTTAAAAGGACACGATCCTTCTGATCGACTGCTTGCACAGCCCATCTCTGAATTAGTCACCCTGAGCTCTGTCATAGTTTATAAGTTAGAATGACTGTCCTTCTGACTGCCAAATAGGCAGACACGAGCCTTGTTGGGTCATTGCCTCTTTTGGGTTCATTAATTCCCTAGAAAGGCTCACAGAATTCAGGGAAACTACCTGTACATACAGTTACTCATGTATTTTATCCAGAAAGCGCACTAATGAAGAGACATCTTAGGCATGGTCTGGGAGAGGTCCCAACAGGAGCCATTCATTGTCTCCAGGGCCATCCACCCTCTCCCATGTGTGGATGTTCTTAGCAGTCCAGGAAGCCCAGAACTTCCTTTTTCATGGGATTTTGTTGGCTTCATTTTATAGACATGATTTTGGCCTCATTGCATAAGCATCATCGATTGAAAGAGTGAGTATGCATGATTGATTGCATTATGCCTCCCTTGCCTCTTGAGGTTCATTGCCAGGAATATCTGTGTAACCCAGACTCATTTGCACACATTCTAAAGTGTTCCTGACTGTTTCAGAAAACATAGGCCCCTTGATTGCTGGAAGATTTCACGGGCTATCTTTCAAAGGACCAACGACAAAAGCCAAATTGAGTTCTTAGTCCCACACTAATTATAATCGTTTTCCTATTAATTGTAAATATTACCAATATATTCACTTCAGTCGCTCAGTGAACTTCTCCAGTTCCAAAGCTCTAAATGTTAAAATGACTAAAACCTTGGTGTTCATCTTTTCATGTACATGTTCTCTAAACTTGATCTTATTCTGTTCTGTCCTTAAATCATAGTTAAATATTAAAATGTGGCAGATTTTTACTTCCAGTCAAGACTTTTCTCAGGATTTATGAATCTTTCAGATTTTTTCATTTCTGTACTTGGATATGTAAAAACTATCTTGAGGTTGATACACTTCAAAATGTTCTATTGAACATTCTATATTTAAGTACTATTCCTTATCTCACTAAAAGACACCGCTACTCCATGGCTCAAGCGAAATACTAAGCAGCAACCCTTCATTTTTCACTTTCTTTACCCCACCCCGACAAGAATGAACTCATCAGTGAGCCTTCTCTTCCTTCAAAGTGTATCCTTATTTCCTCCTTCTCTCCCTACCCCTCTCATAAAAACCACTTTTCCCAATCTGCAGCTACTTTCTTTATGGCTTTCCTTGCTGTTTTTCAGTAGTTTACCAAACTAGAATGTAGGCTCCGTAAACATTTTAAGGAATATGTTTGTGTAGCCACAACAACTTTACTGTGTATGTGTGAAAATTATTTTCTCCAGAATGTAACATTCTGCATTCTTCATATACCCAACTGTGCCTGATGAATAGTTGTCTTTCAGTAAGGATTTGTGGAGTGAATGAATCTGTCCTTCACCAACTGGGATCAGGAGGCCCTACAGCCTCTGTGGACTGCAGGTCACAGTGACTTGCTTGAATATTACAGTCTCTACATGTTTTGTAAAACCTGATTTAAGAAGCAGCTGTATCTGTGTTTATTAATCATGTATTACCTAACTTTCTTTCTATACTAACTGCTTTAGGGTTGTTTATATTATTGTGGTTTTATCAGTGTGCAAGGAACATTAAGCGTGGTGTTTTATTTACATTTATATCAGAGGCTTGTCACTAAAGATCCACCTTACATCAGTGCATTTTTTAAATGGCTTTATTCTGAATCAAGATGATGAAAGGATTCATTTTCCTCTTTTCTAGAAATCCGGAAAGTTGATGATCATCTGCTTGGGCACTTGCAAAATGAAAGCAGGGTGGACAGAATGGAAAAATGCTGTGAACGTAACGCATTGGAAAATATTGTTCCTCAGCACAGAAATCATTTTCCCTTAAGGGAAAATCATGGTATGTTTGACTTACATGACAAAGCTGTGAAATCAAATTTAACTTCTCCGGCAGTCAACCAGAGCAGAAACGATGAAATAAAGAACTCTGCTGAGCTTAATGGAGATGAGAAAACCTTTCTGTATGCTGACCATGAGCAATTTTGTACAGAAATGAAAATTCCAGAAAGTCAGAAATCTAACAGCACTAAGTCCCATCTCGTTCAGCATCGGAAAACTCCCAAAATAGAGAAAATGCATGTGTGTAGTGAATGTGGAAAAGCCTTCATTAGGAAGTCTTTCCTCACTAATCATCAGATCATTCATACAGGAGAGAAACCACATAGATGCAGTCTATGTGGGAAAGCCTTCTCTAAAAAGTTCAACCTTACCGAACATTATCAGACAACTCATAAAGGACAAAAACCATATAAATGCGTGGAATGTGGCAAGTCCTATCTCTATCAATCGGGGCTCATTAAACATCAGAAAACTCATAGGGGAGAGAAACCTTATATATGTAGCGAATGTGGAAAAGGCTTCTTCGAGAAGGCAGATCTCATTATTCATCAGCGAATTCATACTGGAGAAAAACCCTATATATGTAGTGAATGTGGAAAAGGCTTCATCCAGAAGGGAAATCTCATTATTCATCAGCGAACTCATACTGGAGAGAAACCCTATGTATGTGGTGAATGTGGTAAAGGCTTCAGTCAAAAGTCATGTCTCATAGGACATCAGAGATTTCACACAGGAAAGAGTCCCTTTGTATGCAGTGAATGTGGCAAACCTTACTCCCAGAAGTCGGGTCTCATTAGTCATCGGAAAATTCACACAGGAGAGAAACCCTTTCAATGCAGTGAATGTGGGAAAGCCTTCAACACAAAGCCAAAGCTTCGTGTACATCAAAGATCTCATACAGGAGAGACACCGTATGGCTGCAGTGAGTGTGGAGAAACTTTTGCCTATACTTCTTCCTTATATTTACATAAAAGAAAACACACAAGTGAGAAACGTGTAGATTCAATCAAGGTGGAAGACTCTTCCACACCAACTCACAGCTCATCACATACCAAGGATTTCGTGCAGGAGAAAAGCCCTGTTAATACAGTGACTATGCAAATGCCTTCTGTGGCAGCTCAGACATCAGTAAACATCAGTGGACTCCTAACAAATAGGAACGTAGTCCTTGTGGGACAGCCTGTTGCCGGATGTCAACCCTCCGGAGATAACAGAGAATTTGTACAGCAGAGAGTCCTTATGAATGCAGTCAATGTGGTAGTGCCCATGAATGCAGTGAATGGAGCGGTGCCTTCTGTGATGAATTACATCTTATTTTATACCACACAAAACCCGTAGCATAAACTCAGATACATTTACTGGGGAATAGGAATGAGCAAAAATTTCTACCTCATTGTATGGCTACAAAATGTATTCTGAGGGAAATCATATGAATGCAAACACTGGAAAAGCCTGAAGTGCTCATTCTATGTAAATATGTGCATGGATGTTAAGACATAATCTAATTTTAACCTAAATGCATACACATCAATTACTCTATAGTGTCAGTTAAATGAATGAAAGTCCAAGTTCATGTCAGTGGACAAAATAAGTAATGTGAATTTTTAAAACAGAAAAGATAATTGGTATCAGGAATGTTGCTTGTTGTTGCCATCGAGTTAATTATGACTCATGGTGACTCCAAGTGTTACAGATGAACAATTACATAAGAAGTGGTGGGTACGTAAAGGGCAGTATTGTATTGGTGGGAATTGAGGCACATAAATATCAGTTCAGTTTGTCCATATCAGTGTGAAGGATCAATTGAATACCAGAATATCTACCACCAATTTTAGAACTTTATGTTATGAAGAGGGACCTATGAAAAAATAGTCTTACATTGAGTCTATTCTTGAATGTAGGGACTATGTCACATACTGCTTTTGTACCTGGCCCTGTTTCTAGGAGCTGAGGATGCAGTGGTGAATAAAGAAAAAAGACCATGCCCTGTAGGAGATTACATTGAGTTGGTCGGATTATGTTTAAGTGGAATCTTGATACTTCAGCTTATTTACTCAAACAGTGATGCAATACACATAGAATAATTGGTACAAGAGGTTTAGTTAGAAGTTTTTGGAGTTAGAAAATCCCAAAAACTTCTAATGACAATTTCTTGTCAAAATCTATTTGCCATTGAGTTGATTCTCATGGTGACTCTGTGTGTGAGGGTAGAACTGTGCTCCGTAAGGTTTTTCATGGCTGATTTTTTCAGAACTACATCATCGGGACTTCCTTTCTAGATATCTCTGGGTGGACTTGAACCTCCAACCTTTTTGATTAGCAACTAAGTGCATTAACCATTTTTACTACCCACAGATTACTGGGGCAAGGACTCCTTTGTGTGTATGTGGGCTTAAGGGTTTATTTAAAATTTTTTCCCAAACAAAAATTTATACATACATTGTTATGTGACCTCTTGCTCTCCCCATACTATGACAGCACACTCCTCCTTTGCACCCCTCATTGCCCCTGTCCTTTCAACCAGCTCCTAACCCTCTCTGCCTTCCCATCTCACCTCCAGACAGAAGCTGCCCATTTAGTCTCTTGTATCTACTTGAGCTAAGAGGCACACTCCTCACAAGTATCACTTTATGTCCCACAGTCCAGTCCAATCCCTGTATGAAGAGTTGGCCTCGGAAATTGTTTAAGTTCTGGGCTGATAGAGAATGCATGGGCCATTCTTTCTGGGGTTCCTCCAGTCTCAGACCATTAAGTCTGGTCTTCTTACTAGAATTTGAGTTCTGCACCCCACCTTTCTTCTGCTCCATCTAGGACTCTGTTGTGTTCCCTGTCAGGGCAGTCATTGGTGTTAGCCAGGCACCATCTAATTCTTTGGTTTATGTGGCCTTTTCTGTCTCTTGGGCTATGGCTTTCCTTGTGTCTTTGGTGTTCTTCGTTCTTTCCTCCAGGTGGTTGGGACCAATTGATGCATCTTAGATGGCCGCTTGCAAGCTTTTAAGACCCCAGACGTCACTCACTGAAGTAGGATGCAGAACATTTTCTTAATAAGCTTTGTTATGTCAGTTGACCTAGATACCCTCTGAAAGCATGGTCCCCAGAACCCTGTCCTTGCTATTCTGTCTCTCAAAGTGTTTGATTGTATTCAGGAAACTTCTTTGCTTTGGTTTAGTCCAGTTGTGCTGACTCCCCTTGTAGTGGGTGCTGTCCTTCCCTTCACCTAAGATAATTCTTATCTACTATCTAGTTAGTAAATAACCCTTACCCTCCCTCCCTACCCTCATAACCATCAAAGAATTTTTTCTTCTGTGTTTAAACCTTTTCTTGAGTTCTTATAATTGTGGTCTTATACAATATTTGTCCTTTTGTGACTGACTAAATTCACTCAGCATAATGACCTCCAGATTCCTCCATGTTATGTTTCACAGCTTCATCGTTGTTCTTTATCGTTGCGTAGTATTCCGTTGTGTGGATATACCATAATTTGTTTATCCATTCGTCTGTTGATGGGCACCTAGGTGGTTTCCATCTTTTTGCTATCGTGAACAGTGCTGCAGTGAATATGGGTGTGCATATATCTATTCGTGTGACATCTCTTATTTCTCTAGGACATATTCCAAGGAGCGGGATAGCTGGATCGTATGGTACTTCTGTTTCTAGCTTTTTAAGGAAGCACCAAATAGATTTCCAAAGAGTCTGTACCATTTTACATTCCGACCAACACTGTCTAAGTGCTCCAGTCTCTCCACAACCTCTCTAGCATTTCTTATTTTGTGTTTTTTGGATTAATGCTAGCCTTGTTGGTGTGAGATGATATCTCATTGTAGTTTTGATCTGCATTTCTCTAATGGCTAATGATCATGAGCATTTCTTCATGTGACTGTTAGCCGCCTGAATATCTTCTTTGGTGAAGTACCTGTTCATATCCTTTGCCCATTTTTTAATTGGGTTGTTGTTGAGGTTTTACAGTATCTTGTAGATTTTAGAGATAGACACTGATTGGATTTGTCGTAGCCAAAATTTTTTTCCCAATCTGTAGGTTGTCTTTTGACTCTTGGTGAAGTCTTTTGATGAGCATAAGTGTTTGATTTTTAGGAGTGCCCATTTATCTAGTCTGTTCTGGTGCTTGTGCATTGTTACTTATAGTTTGTATTGTGTTTATGCAATGTATTAGGGCTCCTAGCATTGTCCCTATTTTTTCTTCCATGATCTTTATCGTTTTCTATTTTATATTTAGGTCTTTGATCAAAATTTTGAGTTATTTTTTGTGCATGGTGTGAGGTATGATCTTGTTTCATTTTTTTGCAGTTGGATATCCAGTTATGTCAGCACCATTTGTTAAAGAGACTGTCTTTTTCCCAGTTAACAGACTTTGGGCCTTTGTCAAGTATCAGCTGCTCATAGGTGGATAAATTTATGTCTGGGTTCTCAGTTTTGTTCATTGGTCTGTGTATCTGTTTTTGTACCAGTACCAGGCTGTTTTGACTACTGTGGCAGTATAATAGGTTCTAAAATCAGGTAGTGTGAGTCCTCCCACTTTGTTAGAGCACCGGCTGAGACAGCTGAGCAGACTGCTGTACTGATTGTGAGCTGGGCCAGTTAGCAGCAGAGGCCAGTGGTGGAGACCCATTGGTGAAGCAGCCAGATAGCAGAGAGGCTTTGAGAGCAGAGAACTGTTTGAGGTCCTTATCTAGAACTGCATCATCAGGGAGCATTTTTGCTCCAAGGGTTACCCTGCAATAAAGCTGTCCAGACTGACCAGTTGCATTCTAGTTGTATTCTTTTAAGTTGATCCTGATTCCAAGCTGTAGTCTGTTATCTCCCTAATAAAACCCATAACTGTAAGTATGGTTCTTAAGTTTTGTGTGGCAATTGCAATGAATTAGCAAACTAAGCAGAGAAGTAGGGAGTGCTATAAGTAGAATTGCAGGTATCAGAAATGGCGAAGAAGTTGGAGAGCAGAGGTATGTCTGACTTCCTCGTAGGATCCAGCTTTTTGCTGATCCAGATTTTTATCTGTTATGGATTGAATTAAGTCCCCCCAAAATATGTGTTGTGTATCCTAACGTCTGTGCCTGTGGTTATAATCATATTTGGGAATAGATTGTCTTCGTTATGTTAATGAGGCAGGATTAGTGTAGGATGTATCTGGAGTCAACCTATTTTGAGATATAAAAGATTAAACAAGCTAGCGGAAAGAGAGATGCTGTAAGGTAACTGCCAAGACACATGGAGATCTCCAAGGAAGCAGAAGCTTAAGAGACGAAGACCTTCCTCCAGAGCCAACAGAGAAAACCTTTCCGTAGAGCTGAAGCTCTGAATTTGGACCTATAGCCTCCTAAATTGTGAGAAAATAAATGTCTGCTAAAGCTGTCCACTTGTATTTCTGTTATAGCAGCATGACATAACAAAGAATTTGGTACCGAGAAATGAGGGTGCTGCTCTAACAGATACCTAAAATGTGGATTCAGTTTTGGAATTGGGAAATGGGTAGAGGCTGGAAGAGTTTTAAGGTGCTTAATAGTAAAAAGCCTAGATTACCTTGAAGAGACCATTGGTAGAATTATTGATGTCAGTGGCAATTCTGGTGAGGGCTCAGAAAGAAGTGAGGAGAGCTGTAGACAAAGTCTCTGTCATCTTACAGAATACATATGGCACCAGCAACAGAGTGTTGCTAGATATGTGGACATTAAATGTGCTTCTGGTGAGGCTTTAAAAGAAAATGATGAACATGTGATTGGACAATGGAGGAAGAGCAGTGTTTAATGCAGTAGCAAAGAACTTGCCTGAATAATGTTCAAGTATTTGGTGGAAGGTAGAACTTGTAAGTGATCAACTTGGATATCTGGCTGCCGACATTTCTAAGCAAGATCTTAAAGGTGCTGTGTGGTTTCTCCTAGCTGCTGCTTATAGTAAAATGCAAGAGAAAAGAGATGGACTTAAAAATGAACTGTGCAAAATGAAAACAGAACTTAAAGATTTGGAAAATTCTGTTGTACACATGTCCTAGAATGTTCAACAAGGATGGGACTAGATAATCCTTATTGTTAAAGAGATTTAGCCTGACTGATGGAAATTTTGTTATACAAACTAAGGACACGTGTCCTAGAATGTTCACCAAGGACGTGGCTACGCAATATTTTGTTAAAGAGATTTAGCCTGTGACTGATGGATCTAACCAACTACCACAGCAGAAAACCCATAGCTTAGATGGAAGGGAACAGAGAACAAAACGAAAGAATGTGGTCTGCCTGTTGGAATTCTGCAGACAGGATACAGGCCAAAGGAGCTACATCTGTTGTACTCCAGAAAAAGAAATGGACCATCCCTGAGGCAGCTTGAAGATCAGCAGAACTGTTGGAAGGAGCATAGGAATGAGGGCCTTCTGGGTTTCAAGGGTGGGGCCACAGCCTACTAAGTTTCAGAGACTCTGATCTTTTCGAACTCAGTTCTGGAGTATGGAGCTGCCGTTAAGGTGTGCCAGAGGGATGGGGCTGCTGCCCAGAGCTGAGGGGGTGGGGCTCCCATACCCAAGGAGCTGAAGAACAGGGCCTTCTGGGGCTGAGAGGATGGGGTTGCCACTTAGATGGACTAGGAGAAGGGGGCCACCCAAAACCAAGGGAGCAGAGTTGCTGTCACAGAGGATCCTCCACCCAGAATCCAGAGGGTGTGGCCAACACCCAGAGTCTGGAGGATGGGGCCATTTCCCAGATGGTCCCCAAACTGTCAGTTCATTATTTATTCTCTGGCAAGGTGAGCCATATCCCAGTTTATTAGTAAGTCATTATGTGTCCAGTTCCCATTGGTAGTTTTAGGAATGGCATGCAGATGAGCTTAGGTATATGGAGCAATTCTACCCAAGTATGTATGTGAAAGTGCTTGACTACTAGAAAAATGCGGATTTCTTCTGGGTCATTTCTCCCATTCCTTGCATTTTTTATGTGTGCCTCTTTCTATTTTAATCAATCTCATTAAGAACATGTATTTTACTGGTCTTATCAAAGAACAAACTTTTTGGTGTATTGGGGTTCTTCATTTTGCTTTTGATATTTTTGGGCTCTTCTATTCCTTTTTTCAGAGTCTGATCTTGGCCAATTCAGTTCCAGAGTGTGGGGCTGTCAGTAAGGTATGCCAGGGGGATGGTGCTGCTGCCCAGAGCTGAGGGGGTGGGGCCTGCTGGGACCCAGGGGGTGGGGTCACCACTCAAATTGACTAGGAGAATGAGTCCACCCACAGCTGAGAGAGCTTAGTTGCTGTCCCAGTGGGCCTGGAGGGTGGAGCTAAAGGCCAGGGCCAAGGGACCCCCACCCAGAATACAGAGAGCGTGGCTAGCACTCAGAGTCTGCAGGATGTGGGGCCATTGACCAGATGGTCTCAGAGAACAGAGGAGTATTTTCAAGCCTTGAGAGCTAATGTAATTTGTTTTACTGTGTTTTGGACATGCTTGGTGTCTGTTACACCTTCTTTCCCTCCAGTTCCTCCCATTTGTAGTGGAAATCTCTAGTTTGTGCCTCTACTACCATTGTACTTTGGAAGCAGATAACTTGAATTTTAGATTTCACAGGTTCACAGATGAAGAAGAATTTTGCTTCAGGATGAAATACACCTAAAGTCTCACTCATATTTGATTTAGATGATTCAGAAAATGAGACTTTGACTTGGAGTTGATTTAAGACTTTTGGGATGATGTGATGGGGTGAATGCATTTTGAATGTGGCAAGGACATGAATTTTTCAGGGCCAAAGCATGGAATGTTTTGGATTAAATTATGTCCTCCAAAAATACGTTATAAATTCTAATCTCTATGCTTACGGTTATAAGTCCATTTAGGAATGTATTGTCTTTGTTATGTTAATGAGGCAGAATTAGTGTAGAGTGTATCTTGAGTCAATCTTTTTATAATTTTTTTTGTGTTTAGATGAAAGTTTACACAGCACATTAGTTTTCCATTCAATGATTCATACACAAATTGTTCTGTGTCATTTGTGAGTCAGCCTCTTTTGAGATACAAAAGATAAAACAAGTGAGCAGGGGAGAGATGGTGTAAGATAGATGCCAGGACTCATGGAGATCTCCAAGGAATCAGGAAGCAGAAGGTGAAAAGACAAGGACTTCCTCCAGAGCCGACAGAGAAGGAAATCCTTTCCCTAGAGCCAGCATTCTGAATTCGGACTTCTAGCCTCCTAAACTGTGAGAAAATAAATTTCTGTTTGTTAAAGCTATCCACTTGTGGTATTTGTGCTGTAGCAGCACTAGATAACTAAGACAGAATCCATCAAGTATTTAAACAAATCCTTACGCTGCACCACAACTATTTACCTTCAAATTATTTTAAAAGTACTTGATAGTTTTTCTGAGTATTTATACCCAAGTATATTATCAATAACTTGATAGCTATATGACTAAATTTTAAAATTTAAAAAAAAATCAGTTTATTTGCACTAGCCACATTTCACATGTTCAGTAGCCATTTGTGACTAGTGCCTAGCAAATTAGCACAATGAGCAAGACTTTCTGTCTCTTATACAGCTGGAAATAGTATAGTGAGAGGAATCTCCATTATTTCTATCATCCCAGAAAATTAGATTGGAGAGCACTGTTTTTATATGGTTTTATATTTCCCAGCATACAGAAAACTAATTATACATTGATTTGGAAGGAAATGAATGATCCCATGAACTCATCAAAGAATGTTTTGTCATTGAAGTGAGTGAACCATTGGAAGGCAACTTACAGAATTGTCCCCCAGAAACATTTTCATGTGTCATTTGAGAGAATAAGTGAGTATAGAGATGGAAGAGCAGAAGAGGAGAAACATCCCCAGAATAAGTAGAATAAAATACAAAGCAAGAGCCTTACTCTCTAAGAGTGGAAGTGGTGGTTGTCAGTTCCGACTCATGGAGACTACATGTATACAGAGTAGAACTGCTCCATAGGGTTTTCAAGGCTGTGACCTTTCAGAAGCAGATCGCCAGGCCTGTCTTGTGAGGCATCTCTTGGTGGGTTTGAACTACCAATCTTTTAGTTAGTATTCCAGCATTTAATCATTGGCTCCAACCAAGGACTCCAAGAATGGAGCAGAGTATAGGAGATGGGAGGGGGTTAAGTCATAATTTCTTTTACAAAGATCAGCACAAAGCTAGTTCCTATGAGGCAGAGGTTAAAGATGTCTCAAATGTCCAACTTTTACACAATGCTGTACCACTCCATCATTTCTAACATCAACTACTCCCCTTCCCCTCAATACTCTCCTTCCCATCTTTGGGTCAGTAATTTGCTGCAACATCTCACAGAAAGGTACTTACAGTTAAGTGGTTTATTAGGGAAGTAATGGTACAACTTGGGATCGCGATCAACTTGGAAGTAACAGGAACTACTCAGGTTGCAGTTCCTCAGGTCAACTTCTTGCCCTCTGCCACCAGGCCCTGCTGGGGGAATTCTCAGCAGGTGTTATAACTCTTAGCTCCATTGGTCAGCAATCCCCACTGCAACCATATCATACTGGTCTCTTGTTTTCTGCTCTCTCACGCTGCTATCACTCTTGGTACTGCTTCACCACCTTCTCTTGCTGTCTTCATGTTACAGCTCCTCTCTCATTTCCCTTTAAGCCTAGGTGGAATGGCAAAACTGATAATCCCGTCGATAGGGCTCCATATACCATATTTGCATAGTCCCAGCCCCAGAAGGATTCCATGCACTTTATTGGCATTATTAGCAAGCTATCCTATCCTTTGGTGGGTCACAAGCACCTTATTTGCATTCTTCCACTCAGTCATTTGGTAGGAGTTACAAAGACTGGCTAGAAGGACTTAAGTAATTCACTGCATCACAGTTGCCTTGGAGGGGAACTGTTACATTACCCTTGAGATTTACCATTTCAGATATCCCAGGTTCTCCTGTGACCTTCTGAATTGAGGCATAACTTCTTTTAATAATTTCTTCTCATTTTGCTGAGTGTGGGGCTCTTAACACATCTCCTCTTACCAGGGTTCCTTTTCTTAATTCTATATGCTATGTTTCACTGAAGAAATTTACATGAAGGAATTGAAGATTTCTACCAAAGTCTACAGTCTGAAACTGATTAAACATGCAAGCAAGATGCATTGATAATTACTGGGGATTGAAATTCGTAAGTTGGAAATGAAGAAAGAATTATGGCCTTGGTGATAGAAACGACGCCAGAGATTGCAGTGATAGAATTTTGGAAGATCAATGACTTCTTCATTGCAAATACCTTTTTTCAACAACATAAATGGCAACTATACACGTGTACCTCGCTGAATGGAATACACAGGAATGAAATCGATTACATCTGTAGAAAGAGACGATGCAGAAGCTCAATATCATCCATCAGAACAAGGCCAGGGGCCGACTGGAACAGACCATCAATTGCTCATATGCGAGTTCAAGTTGAAGCTGAATAAAATTAGAACAATTCCTTCAGAGCCAAAATACAACCTTGAGTACATCCTACCTGAATTTAGAGAACATATCAAGAATATATTTTACGCACTGAACACTAATAACTGAAAACCAGACGAGTTGTGGAATGACATCAAGGAAATATACATGAAGAAAGCAAGAGGCCATTAAAAAGACAGGAAAGAAAGAAAATACTGGAGAGACTCTGAAACTTGCTTTTGAACATCGAGTAGCTAAAGCAAATGGAATAAATGATGAAGTAAAAGAGCTGAACAGAAGATTTCAAAGGGCAGCTCAAGAAGACAAGCCATGGCCATTGAGCCAATTCTGTCTGATAGCGACCCTATGAGAGACAATGTAAACTATTATAATGACATTGGGAAGACCTGGCATTAGAAAGCCAGAAGGGAAGAACATGCTTGGCATTTCTCCAGCTGAAAGACCTGAAAAGAAAATTCAAGCCTTAAGTTTCAATACTGAAGGATTCTATTGGGAAAATAGTAAATGATGCAGGAAGCATCAAATGAAGATGGAAGGAATACGCATAGTCACTATACAAGAATTGATCGACGTACAATTTCAGGAGGTAGCATATGATCAAGACCCGATGGTACTGAAGAAAGAAGTCCAAGCTGCACTGAA
>NW_004444023.1:7836209-7899718 GCF_000243295.1 Trichechus manatus latirostris
GGACTCAGTCTACAAGATTGGATTGGATCCTGAGGCAGTGTCTTGAGATATAAAAGACAGAGGTGAACAGTGAGACGGGGACCTCATACCATCAAGAAAGCAGTGCCAGGAGCAGAGTGTGTCCTTTGGACTGGGGTCCCTGCACCGAGAAGCTCCTAGTCTGGGGGAACACTGATGAGAAGGCCAAGAGAAAGCCTTCCCCTGGAGCTGACACCTTAAATTTGGACCTTTAGTCTACTTTACTGTAAGGAAATAAACTTCTCTTCATTAAAACCATCCACTTGTGGTACTTCTGTTAAAGCAGCACTAGATGACTAAGACAAGATGTTTCAACAAATGGATGCAGTGCTGGGAGTGCTCACTCGTCTATGCCAAGAAAGTTGGAAGACAGCTGCCTGGCCAACTAAATGAAAGATCCACATTTGTGCCCATTCCAAAGAAAGGTCATCCAACAGAATGTGGAAATTATCAAACAATATCATTAATATCACATCACATACACGTAAAATTTTGCTGAAGAACATTCAAAAGTGGTTGCAGCAGTACATTGACAAGAGAACTGCCAGAAATTCAAGCCGATTTCTGAAGAGGATGTGGAACTAGGGATATCATTAATAATGTCAGATAAATCTTGGGTGAAAGCACAGAATACCAGAAAAATGTGTTTCATTGACTATGCAAAGCATTCGACCGTGTGGATCATAAAGAATCATAACAAATTATGGATAAGATTACAAAGAATAAGAATTCCAGAACACTTAATTTTGCTCATGAGGAACCTGTACATAGACCAAGAGGCAGTCATTCAAACAGAACAAGGGGATACTGCGTGGTTTAAAATCAGGAAAGGTGTGTATCAGGGTTGTATCCTTTCACCATACTTATTCAATCTGTACGCTGAACAAATAATCCGGGAAGCTGGACTAAAGAAGAGTAGGGCATCATGATTGAAAGAAGACTCGTTAACCTCCGATACACAGATGGCACAACCTTGCTTGATGAAAGTGAAGAAGTACTTACTGATGAAGATCGAAGACTACAGCCTTCATTGTGGATTACACTTCAACATAAAACAAAAATCCACACAACTGGACCAATAAGCAACATCATGATAAACGGGCAAAAGACTGAAGTTGTCAAGGGTTTCATTTTACTTGGATCCATAATCAACACCCACAGAAAGAGCAGTCAAGAAATCAAAAGATGCACTGCATTGGGCAAATCTGCTGCAAAAGACCTCTTCTAAAGTGTTAGAAAGCAGTGATGTCACCTTGAAGACTTAAGGTGCACCTGACCTAAGCCATGGTGTTTTCAGTCACCTCATATGCATGTGAAAGCTGAATGATGAATAAGGAAGACCAAAGAATTGATGCCAAAGGAGGCACTATTCTCCTGGCTCTTGATTCTTGGTGGTATGAGGTCCCCATGTCTCTCTGCTCGCTTCTTTCTTTTATATCTAGAAAGAGACTGACTTAAAACACACAACCTAATCTGTTAGATTGAGTCCTGCCTCATTAACATAACTGCCGATAATCTCACCTCATTAATATCAGATGGCAAAATGGTGGACAATCATACAATACTGGGAATCATGGACTAGCCAAGTTGACAGAGTTTTTGGGGACAACTCAATCCATAACACTCAAGTACCATCCATTCATGTCTGCTGCAGGTGTCCATCTGATCTGGTCAGGTTCTCCAAAAGTTGCCTCAGAATCAACAAATCTGTCCTCTGATAAAATTTAACACGGAGAAAATCATTCTCTTTCAGTGAGAGCCTCTGGGCCTCACGAGGTATCAGCATAGCAAAACTTTTAAGGGACTTTAGATTTGGCTGCTATCCTCCACTCCAGCAGTGCTTCCCCCTTAGTCCATCCTTTCACAGTTACTCTTCCTACAATTACAGGTTTTACAATCACAAACCTACTAACAATCAACACAACTAAATTATATAATCCTATCTGCATCTTCCCCCACCCTCTCTTCCCCAAACCCATCAGAAAAGAGGAATCTATTCAGTGGTAATCCTACCTTGTCCCCCTCATTTTGAGAGTAAGCACACTTAAAAAATGTTTAAGGCAGCTACTTCGTGCCTTTACCTCTCCTCATTTTAGATAACAAATGTTTAAATTGCAAGTCCGTTAAGGTAACTACAAAGGAAACTAATAATCCTACACATCAAAATAAAAAACAAGAAAAACATAAAGACTCAGCAAATATAAAATCAACAACAAGGAAAAAGACAAAAAGAAAAATGACTCAGCACAGAAAATTAAGTGCAACAAAGAAACTGCCGACACACCAAAAAATACATCAAAATGACAGCACTAAACTCATACCTATCAATAATTATACTGAATGTAAATGGACTAAATGCACCAATGAAGAGACAGAGAGTGGCAGAATGGATTTAAAAAAAAAAAATCTGTCTATATGCTGCCTACAAGAGAAACACCTTACACTCAAAAACTAAAACTCAAAGGATGGAAAAAAAAATCAAGCAAACCACAATCAAAAAAGGCCAGGAGTGGCAAGATTAATCTCTGACAAAATAGACTTTAAAGCAAAATCCACCACAAAGGAGAACAAAGGACACTATATAATGATAAAAGAGTCAATACACCATGAGGACATAACCGTAATAAATATTTATGCGCCCAAAAACAGGGCTCCAAAATACATAAACTCTTTAACAGCATTGAAAAGAGAGACAGCTCCAAAATAATAGTAGGAGACTTCAATACACCACTTTTGGTGAAGGTCAGAACATCCAGAAAGGAGCTCAATAAAGACATGGAAAATCTAAATGGCACAATCAACCAACGTGATCTCATAGACATGCACAGAACACTCCACCCAAGAACAGCCAAGAATACTTTCTTTTCCAACACACATGGAACATTCTACAGAATAGACCACATAGTAGGACACAAAGCAAGACTTAAAAGAATCCAAAATATCGAAATATTATGAAGCACTTTTCAGACGATAAAAATAGAAATCAATAACAGAAAAAGCAAGGAAAAAAATCAAATACATGGAAACAGAACAACACTTTGCTCAAAAACTACTGAGTTATAGAAGAAATCAAGAATGGAATAAAGAAATTCACAGAATCAAATGAGAATGAAAACAAATCATATCAGAACCTTTGGGACACAGTAAAAGCAGTGCTCAGAGGTCAATTTATAACAATAAATGCACACATCCAAAAAGAAGGGCCAAAATCAAAACATTAGTCCTACAACTTGAACAAATACAAAGAGAGCAGCAAAAGAAGCCTATGGGCACCAGAAGAAATGAAATAATAAAAGTTAGAGCAGAAATAAATGAAATAGAGAATAGAAAAACAGAAGAGTTAACAATACCAAAAGCTGGTTCTTTGAAAAGTTCAACAAAATCGATAAACCACTGGCAAAACCAACAAAAGAAAAACAGGAGGGGAAGCAAATAACCTGAATAAGAAGTGAGATGGGTGATATCACAAAAGACCCAACTGAAATTAAAAGAATCATAACAGACTACTATGAAAAATTGTACTCCAACAAATTTGAAAACCTAGAGGAAATAGACAAATTTGTAGAAACTCACTACCTACCTAAACTAACACAAACAGACGTAGAACAACTAAATATATGTATAATAAGAGATTGAAGAGGTAATTAAAAAACTCCCAACAAAAAAAAGCCCTGGCCCTGATGGCTTCACTGGAGAATTCTACCAAACTGTCAGAGAAGAGTTAACACCACTACTACTAAAGGTTTTTCAGAGCATTGAAAAGGATAGAATACTCCCTAACTCAATTCTATGAAGCAAGCATAACCCTGATACCAAAACCAGGTAAAGACACCAAAGAAAGAAAGAAAGAAAATTACAGACCAGTATCCCTCATGAACATAGATGCAGTAATCCTCAACAAAATTCTAGCCAATAGGATTCAACAACATATCAAAAAAAAAAAAAAAATTCACCATGACCAAGTGGCATTCATACCAGGTATGCAAGGATGGTTCAACATTAGAAAAACCAGCAATGTAATCCATTACATAAATAAAACAAAAGACAAGTACCACATGATCTTATCAATTGATGCAGAAAAGGCATTTGACAAAGTCCAACACCCATTCATAATAAAAACTCTCAGCAAAATAGGAATAGAAGTGAAATCCTCAGCATAACAAAGGGAATTTATACAAACCCAACAGCCAACATTATCCTGAATAGAGTCTGAAAGCATTCCCCTTGTGAATGGGAACCAGAAAAGGATGCCCTTTATCACTACTCTTATTCAACATTGTGCTGGAGGCCCTAGCCAGAGCAATTAGGCAAGAAAAAAATAAAGGGCATCCTAATTGGTAAGGAAGAAGTAAAAGTATCCCTATTTGCAGATGATATGATCTTATACACAGAAAACTCCCAAAAATCCACAAGAAAACAATTGGAACTAATAGAAGATTTCAGCAAAGTATCAGCATACAAGATAAGCATACAAAAATCAGTTGGATTCCTCTACACCAACAAAGAGAACTTTGAAAAGTAAATCACCAAATCAATACCATTGACAATAGCCCCCAAGAAGATAAAATACTTAGGAATAAATCTAATCAGAGACATAAAAGACCTATACAAAGAAAACTACAAGATGCTACTGCAAGAAGCCAAAAGAGACCTACATAAGTGGAAAAACATACCTTGCTCGTGGATAGGAAGATTCAACATTGTGAAAATGTCAATTCTACCCAAAGCGATCTACAGCTACAATGCAATCCTGATACAAATTCCAATGGCATTTATGAATGAGATGGAGAAACAAATCACCAACTTCATATTGAAAGGGAAGAGGCCCTGGATATGCAAAGCATTACTCAAGAAGAAGAACAAAGTGGGAGGCCTCACACTACCTGATTTTAGAACCTATTATACCGCCACAGAAGTCAAAACAGCCTGGTACTGGTATAACAACAGAAACATAAACCAGTGGAACAGAATTGAGAATCGAGACGTAAATTCATCCACCTATGAGCAGCTGATATTTGACAAAGGCCCAAAGTCCATTAACTGGGTAAAAGTCTCTTTAACAAATGGTGCTGGCATAACTGGATATAAATGTGCAAAAAAATGAAACAAGACCCATATCTCACACCATACATAAAAACTAACTCAAAATGGATCAAAGACCTAAATATAAAATCTGAAATGAAAAAGATCATGGAAATAAAAATAGGGACAATGCTAGGAGCTGTAATACGTGGCATAAACAGAATACAAACCGTAAGTAACAATGCACAAACACCATTAGAGAAACTAGATAATTGGGAGCTCCTAAAAATCAAACACTTATGTTTAACAAAAGACTTCACCAAAAGAGTAAAAAGACAACCTACAGACTGGGAAAAACTTCTTGGCTATGACAAATCCAATCAGTGTCTAATCTCTAAAATCTACAAGATACTGCAAAACCTCAACAACAAAAAGACAAATAACCCAATTAAAAAATGGGCAAAGATATGAATAGGCATTTCACCAAAGAAGACATTCAGGCGGCTAACAGATACATGAGAAAATGCCCATGATCATTACCCATTAGAGAAATGCAAATCAAAACTACAGTGAGATACCATCTCACACCAACAAGGCTAGCATTAATCAAAAAAGCACAAAATAATAAATATTGGAGAGGTTGTGGATAGACTGGAACACTTATACACTGCTGATGGGAATGTAAAGTGGGACAATCACTTTGGACATCAATTTGGTGCTTCCTTAAAAAGCTAGAAATAGAAGTACCATACAATCCAGCAATCTCACTCCTTGGAATAATCTAGAGAAATAAGAGCCATCGCATGAATAGATATATGCACACTCATGTTCATTGCAGCACTGTTCGCAGTAGCAAAAATAAGGAAACAACCTAGGTGCCCATCAACGGACAAATGGATAAAGAAATTATGGTATATCCACACAATGGAATACCCACTACGATTTTCCTATATGTTGTAAATCCTGCTTCTATGATGTTAGTGAGGGAGGATTCAATCTAAAAGACTGGATTGTATCTTGAGGCAATCTCTTTTGAGATATAAAAGAGAGAAGTGAGCAGAGAGAGAGGGGGGCCTCATATCACCAAGAAAGCAGTGCCGGGAGCAGAGTGCGTCATTTGGACCCAGGGTCCCTAAACAGAGAAACTCCTAGTCCAGGGGAAGGTTGATGAGAAGGCCGACAGAGAGAAAAAGCCTTCCCCTGGAGCTGATGCCCTGAATTTGAACTTTCAGCCTACTTTACTGTGAGGAAATAAACTTCTCTTTGTTAAAGCCATCCACTTGTGGTATTTCTGTTATAGCAGCACTAGATGACTAAGACACCTTCCAACCTTTTTACCAATTCTGACAACATGTGTCCCTCCCACAGTACTCTCTAGTTCTCTGCTGGGTTTGATAATTCATAGCAGTGGCCACACAGAACTCACAGACAATACTCATAGTTATGTGGTTTAATAGAGGAGTTACAGGGTACAACTCAGGATCAAAATCCCCTCGGAAATAACAGGAACAACAACTCAGGACACAGTTCCCTGACCAGGTCAGCTTATTTTTGAGCACTGCCATCAGGCCCTACTAGCGGCCTTGCTGCCACTGGGACCTGTTGAGGGCTTTCTCCAGCAAGTGTTAACATTTCTTACCTCCATCAGTCAGGAAGCCCCATTGCGGCCATCTTGCCCTGCTGTCTGTCACTTCTTCTGTGTTATAGCTCCTTTCTCTGTCTTTAGGTCTCTCTTTAGCCTAGTGGCTTGGCAAACTGACCAATCTCCTCGTTAGAGATCCATACAACTTATTTGCATGGTCCCGCCACCACAAGTGTGCCATGTACTGTGTTTACATTATTAACAAGCTATCCAGTCTTTTTGGTGGGCCACAAGCACTTCATTTGCATAGTTCCACCCAGTCACTTGGTGGGAGTCACAGACACTATGGCTAGATGGGTATATTAAGTTATTCACTGCACCACACTTGTGCAATAATGACAACTGGGTCTGAAATGGAATGGAGGAGAAATAAGTTGAGGGCAGTGGTGACTCAGTGGATAAATTTTCACTTACCATGTGGGAGGCCTGGGTTTGATCCCTGGCAAATGCACCTCAAGTGCACTCACCTCCTGTCTGTGGAAGCTTGCTTGTTTCTACGATGCTGAAGAGGTTTCAGCGGAGCTTCCCTACTAAGACAGACTAGGAAGAACGGCCTGGTAATCTACTTGCCTTTTACTGTCCTCACTTTTAAAGGACTTTCCCCTATGTTCCACTCCAAATATAACCTAGGCTCATCCCATCTGCTCTTTTGCCTTGTCTGTGATGGTCATTCTCATTCAGTACCACCTTCTCTAAATCTTTTTCTGTCCTTAAAGCTGCTTCTCCCAAGCCGTTTTCAATCAGAAGATTTCTGTGGTTGTTCGCTTACTGGCTTGTCGAGGGTCTCTGCTATACAGACACTTGAATTCTCACTTGTCCGTTTGAAAACTTTTTTTTTTCTTTTTAAACATAGTGTTTAAAGGGGCGTGGCCATACTATTTTTATGCCAAGCCCGCTGATATCAATTTGATTGGTTCTATGTTTTCCTTGTGAAGCTGGAGCCGCTGAAATCTATTTTCCGTAAGGATCGAGAAGCCAGGAAACAGGATAGTGTCTGTGGCTTCTTGTCCTCCTAGCCATTCCTGACTACTGGCTCTAGAGCTGTCTGTCTTGCGTTCTGTACGGCGGGTATTCAAATATGGCCGCCTCTAGGTAGTTTTGTTAAAAACGGCGCAGACATATTACCTTGTGAAGTACTATACAGGAAATCCCGTTTACCACACTCCTTCAAACGTTCAGAACCCTCGCCGGCCTCCGTAGGCGGACAAGGATTCTGCACTACCGGTCGCGAAGTGGGAGGTGTTCACGGAAGTGCAACTTTTCGGAACTCATCGTAGTTTAGGAGAAAATGAAGTCAGTGGTTGTTTTGTCCTTGGAACGAGGCAAGTGAGGTGTGTGGACATGGTGTAGTGAGGACCCATGGAGTTCCTGAGGGGAGCACCGTGGTGGAGTTGTTTGGGGGCAAGTAGGTGGGGATCGATTCCTTTGGATTGTATGAGCGCTTTTGTACAAAGATTAAGGCTGTCCCGACTGTCAGGGTACGGGATGTTTGCTGATCTCTCTTCTTGTAAGGGGTAGAGGTAGTATTTACGGCGAATGCGGTGTCTGGTTCCGGTTCGGGATTTAATATGGGGCGCAGTGATGTTTGAACCGGAGGGATGGACTTCTACAGGGTGTGTGGTCCAGATTTCGCATTAATGCGGGGGTGGGGGTGATCTGTGCCTGTGCTACAGAGGCTTGTAAGGTCTGAAGCTTTGGAAGCCCAGGACCCCTGCCTAGTGGTTGAGTTAAGGTTGGAAAATCAGCTGCTGGGACAGAAGGCGGTATAGTCCCCAGGCAGTAGTGCGAAATTCTTCATTTAGATAATCATGTCTTTTCTCATCTAATCCATGGGTTAGCTAAGTACAGACCTAGGGCTAATCCACAACACGCGTGTCTCTGTAGCTACTCTCCCGTTGCAAACGTAGTTGAGTCATTGTATGGGAGACCTTATGGCCCACAAAACGACAAATTCACACTTCTTGCTTTGCTAATAATCTGTATTTTGTTAATTTTTCATGCCTCTGGTAACATGACCCTTACCCTGGTTTATTTGAAAGTTCCATATCCCAGTAAACTCATGTTTGTCTAATTTCAGTTCCCATTGCTAGTGTTTAGGAAAAGCATAGAGATGAGTTCCCATATATGACACAGTTCTACCCAAGTTTGTATGTGAATGTCTACTGGGGGGTTTCTTGGTGTAATGAGTCATAAACAATCGCCTAGATTCCTGAAGGATAAGAATCAGGATCAGCACAAAGCTGAATCTTGTGAAGTGGATGTAGTGCAGTGAATTACTTAATATAGCCCTTCTAGGCATGTGTGGTTTTGTGACTCCTACAAAACGATTGGGTGAAACTGTGCAGATAAGATGCTTGTGGCTCACCAAAGGGATTGGACAACTTGCTGCAAATGCCAGTAAGGTGCAGAGGACCCTTGTGGGTGGCACCATGTAAATAAGGTGCATGAAAGCCTAACAAGGGATTGATCAGTTTTGCCATCCCTCTAGGCTTGAAATGAGCAGTCCAAGAGGTGGAAAGGGGGACCTCAGTACCACCAAGAAAGAAGAGCCAGGAGTTGAGTGCATCCTTTAGCCCTGAGCCTCTGTGCTGAGAAGGTCTATAAAAATGACGTGGCAGCGGTGGCATCTGACCTCCTTCGACTTAACGGGGGAAGGAGAATTAAGATCAACAAGCCAAGGCTGATTCCTATGAGGCAGAGGTCAGACATGTCTTCTCTCTCCGCCATCTTTACCAATTCTGACACCAACCATCCCTCCCATGGCACTTTTTACTTCTCTGCTGGGTTCGATAATTTATTGCAGTGGCCACACAGATCTCACAGACAATAATCACGATTATGGAATTTTTTAGGAAAGTAATAGGTTACAATATAGGTTCAGGAACCCTCAAAATTCTTCTATCACGATAGTGTCTTTTTAGCTGTGTCTGCAGGCATGCCTTTCTCTGGCCTCTCTGCCTGTTTCCTTCTCAGGGAAGTTTTACAGAGCTCTCTTAGCTCTGCTGATAAATGCCCAGAGGCACCCCACTCCACCAGGAAGTGTCAGCCCAGTGGCACTCTGCTCTGGCTCCATGAGTCAACAAACGTAGCTCCACCAAGTGCTCAGAGGCACCCTACTCTGCCAGCAAGCCTCCTGTTTAGAGGCACTCAGCTTTCTCACTCCGAGGGCTGCAAAGCACACTTGGCCGTCTCTTGCTGGTTTCTCCTGCTAGTGTTTCTTGCTTCTCGCTCTCTTCAGTGTTACAGATCTTTATCTCTGCAGTGTAATGGATCACTTTTATGTGGCCTTTCTTACCATGGTCTTGTAATTCCCACCTAAGTGATTGGGCAGGACTCTGCAGATTTGGTAATTGTGGCCCACCAGAGGTGATTGGTCATTTTTGCCATCCTGCTGGGCTTAAAATGAGCCACCCCAGAAGCCGGAAAGAGAAGATACCACCACCAGCAAGGAAGAACAGCCAGGAACGGAGAGCACATCCTTTGGACCCGGGATCCCTGTGCTGAGAAGCTCCTGGAAGTAGGAGACCGAGAAAGAGAGCGAGTTGTAACCCTGAAGATGGTGAGAAGCAGTGATAGCAGAGGCCCAGCAGTAGGAGATGGTGTGGTGGGCTTCCTGGCCCAAGAAGAAAGAAAGCTGAGTTCTTCTGGGCAGAGACCAAGGGCCAGGGAGAGGCGTGTCTGTGGGCACGGCTGGGAAGAGGTACACTTTACTTCTTTGCTGGGTTCGATAATTCATTGTAATGGCCACACTAATTTGTTGTAATGGCCACATAGAACTCACAGATAATGCTACGATTATAGGGTTTTTTAGGGAAGTAACAGGTTACAATTCAGGATCAGGAACAACTCTGTATACAGTTCTTCGATCAGAACTGCTGCTTCTCAGCTGTGACCACAGGCATGCCTCTTCTCTGTCCCTCAGCCTCTTGGTCTCTCAGCCTCACCTCTTCCCTGCTTCCGTAAGTGTTGTAAAGCTCTGTAGGTATACCAGTCAGTCCCCAGAGGTACCTCACTTTGCCAGTAAGCCTTGGCCCAAAGGCATTGAGCTGTCTTCCTCCGTGGGTGGGTAAACCTAGCTCCACCGACAAGTGCCCAGAGACACCCTACTCCGCCAGGAAGCCCCCTGCCCAAAGACTCTCAGGCTCACACTCTGTGAGTCAGTAGGCCCATTGTAGCCACCTTGCTTCATGGGCCAGGAAGACCAGCACACCATCTCACATTGGTGTCCTGGTTCTACGGCCACCATTTCTCTGCTACTGCTTCTCGCCATCTCGTGTTGTATCCAATGTTAAAGCTCTCTTTCTCTCTGTTTCCTGTTGTAGCAGGTTCTCAGCTCAGGGACCCTGGGTCCAAAGGACATGCTCTGCTCTCATCTTCTTGCGGCAGTGAGATCCTCCCTCTGCTCTGGGTTTGGCTCTCTTTAAGCATATCGAGATGGTAAAACTGATCAATCCCATTGTTAGGGTTCTATACACTTTATTTGAATGGTTCCACACCCACAAGTGTGCCATGTACTTTACTTGCATAATTAGTAAGCTGTCTAATCCCCTTGGTGGGCCACAAACATAGTCCAATCCAGTTACTGTGGGACTTATAAGACCATGTATGGCTAAAGGAGCCATATTAAGTAATTCACTGCACCATACTTGTGGTTCAAATATGCAGTCATTATTGGGGTGGGGAGGATATATACCTGGATGTATACCTCAAACTTAAATTGTTATGTCAAAATTTATGTATAACTTGCACCTAATTGATGATGCCTAAGTGTTTTCTAAAGAAGTTGTACCACTTAACAGTTCCTGCAGCAGAATGGTCCTCACTTCATGTTAGTGTTATAGGTGGCCTGTTTAAAATATGTTTCAATACTCTAATGTCATCTTACCTTTTTAAAACTTTATGGATTTGCTTTTTCATTGAGCATCACAGTTGAACAGGAATGGATATTTGTGTACATTGTGACGTAGCGATGAACCTTATTTTCTTCTTTCACATGTATATCTGATTATCCATTTTTTGAAAAGACATTTTTAACCGATATGTCTGCAAATTCTGGATCTTACGTTTTATTCCCCACGAATGTAAAATGTTCTGGGGCACAAAATAAAGGGACACTCAACAATATTGGGGACTTTTTGGTAAGGTGATTGCCAAAAGCAATGACAACATCTGTGCCTAGGGGAAATGTATCACTGTGTTACGATGGATCACTTTTATGTGGCCTTTCTTGTCATGGTCTTGTAACTCCTACCCAAGTGATTGGGTAAGGCCGTGCAAATACGGTCTCAGGAACCCTAATGAAGGGATTGGTCAATTTTGCCATCCCACTAGGCTTAAAAAGAGCCATCCCAGAGGCAAGAAAGAGAGAAGATCTCACCACTACAAAGGAAGAGGAGCCAGGAGCAGAGTGAGTCCTTTGACTTGGGATCCCTATGCAGAGAAGCTCCTGGAACCAGGAGACAGAGAGTGCTGTAGCACCAAAGATGGCAAGAAGCAATGGCAGAGAAACAGCAGAAGCAGAGGCAAGAGAACCAGGAGACTCCAGGAGACTGGGAGGAGACCGGGAGGAGACCGGCAGGAGACAGCGCAGTGGGCATCCCGGCCTACAGAGTGAGAAATCTGAATGCCTTCGGGCAGAATGCTTGCTGGCGGAGTAGGGTGCCTCTGGGTACTTGGTGGAGGTAGGTTTGCAGACCCATGTAGCTAGAGCTGGGCATCTTCAGGCTGAGGCTTCCTGACTGAGTGGCGTGCCTCTGGGCATTTATCTGTGGAGCTAAAAGGGCTTTGTAACACTTGCTCAAGTTGGGCAGAAGCTGAGGGCCAGAGAGAAGCGTGCTTGTGGGTATAGCTGGGAAGAGGCTGTCCTGATGGAAGGACTGTATCCTGAGCATTCCTGAACCTGAATTGTAAGCTGTTCTCTCCCTAATAAACCTCATAATCATTGTATTGTCTGTGAGTTCTGTGTGGCCATTGCAATAAATTATCAAAACCAGCAGAGAATTAGAGAATGCCTTGTGGGGGTACGATTGGTGTCAGAATTGGCAAAGATGGCAAAGAGAGGAGGCGTGTCTCACTTCTGCCTCATAGGAATCAGCCTTGGGATGTTGATCTTGATTCTCCCTCCCCCTTGTGAAGTTAGAGGAGGTCGGACACCGCTGCCATGCCATTTTTACAACCACTCACATTGAATTTTCTCTTCAGCCTACAGGTCCTGACTTTCCAGCAGCAATAGAATCTATTGAAGAAAGGAGGAAGAGGTTCCAAGATTTGGGTTTTGTCATTTCTGGGGACACCCTTCAAGGGAGACTGAGATTTCTGAATGATAATTTAGAGCTGATCCAGAAAACACAGCATCCTGGATGCTGGTCATGTCACAAGAATAAAAGAAAATGGTCGAGGACCAGGTGACTTTTGGTTTGTTTTTTGCTTTTCTTTGTTCCCTAATGGATTTGTAGAGGCCTGGCGGCCCTTGGAGCCCTGGTGGCACAGTGGTAAAGGGCTTGGCTGCTGACCAGCTTGGCTTCGGATCTACCAGCTGCTCCTTGGAAACTATATGGGGCAGTTCTACTCTGCGCTATAGCGTGGCTATGAGTCAGAATCAACTCGACGGCCATGGGTTTGGTTTTTGGTTTTTGATAAAAGGTTAGTTCAGTTAATCTAAAATGTATAAATTTAGAAAAGTCAGAGGTGGAGAGAAATAAACTTAGACTCTGATTTCAACACCAGGCAAAGTAGATTCAAGAATATATTGTTCATGAGATTAACAGTAAATTATTGACATTGAACATAATATGTGACTGGATGATCCTGTGGGTTGTGTAAGCTGTCAACTAACATGTAATATTTCTCTGGCCAACATAAGAGAATCATTATAATTTAAATGATATGCCCGGTTTTGGGGGAGAAAGAAGATTAGTGCCTCAGGTGATTTTAATATTTCATGGGAGTTTTATCTGAGTAAGTTTCTTTGATGGTTCTTCCTGTAGGTGATGTGGTGGACAGTGTCCTGAACAGTAGCATTTTCATAATGCAAAAGAAGGTTTCCTATGGCTGTTTCTTCCCGGATTCTTCATAGACCCCTGTAGGAATAGACCAGGAGACCAACACAAGTTAACCTATGGACTTAGCTTGTGGTGGTCTAGGTTTATCTATTAGTTAAACGTAAGCATACTTGTAAAATGGGAGCAATGCACAGCTGTCAAATGATTCTCAATGAACTGGTGTTTGAGTAGAGATTTGGAAGTAGGAGGTCTGTGACCTTCCACATGCCCTTTAGTTGTTGTACACCTGAGTTTTCCTGTCTGTGAAATGGGGATGATGATAAAGGAGTCCCATACGGTTATTGTGGAGATGAAATTAGTCTGTTTAGAAGAGTGTCTAGTACATGATATGAAAGAGCATCCAGTGTCCCTGATCTTTCCAGTAGTTGTTATTGCGGTGTTATCAAGTGTTATCACTCTTCAACAGTCTGTATGGTCAAGTGTTTTCCGGTCTTGCTTTCTTTTGGATTTTTCTTATTACTGGTGAAGTTGAGATCTTTCTTGTGTTGGCCAGTTAGATTATTTGTTTTCTGAAATACCTGTAGGTATCCTTTGCTCATTTGTAAATTCTGATTAGTCTTACTGATTTAAAGGAGTTGTTTCTATCCGCTGTGTATTGATCTTTTTTTAAATTTTTTTTAGAAAATTTTTTTTCCAAACTGTCACTTGTCTTTTTCCATGCAGAAGTTTTAAATTTCATGTTTTCCCTTTCTGGCTTTTCACCTGTGTCATAAATATATTCTGTATTTTTTTCCATTATTTTTATACCTTGTTTCTTTTTTTTTTACATTTAGGTCTTGTGTAACTTACCTGTTGGTTCCCAGCAAAGTGTTCCAACATTTTAGAGGCTTAAAACAGCTCACATTCACTATCTCGCAGCTTCTGTGGTCAGGAATCCAGGCACAGCCTCTCTTGGTGCTCTGCTTCTTGGTCTCTCTCAAGACTGCAGTAAAGGTGTTGGCCAGGGCTGGGGTCTGGTCTGAGGCTCAAATGGGGAAGGGTCTCCTTTCAAGCTCACTTGGTTGTGGCCTGGATTCAGTTTCATGAGAGCCTCAGTTCCTCACTGTATGTTGGCCAGAGGAAGCTCTCAGTTTCTTGCCACTTGGGTCTCCCAAACACGGAAACTTGCTTCCTCAAAACCAGCTGTACGGAAGTAACATATCTAATATGTAATTTAATGACAGAATGGCATTCCATCACTTTTGTCGTATTCTGTTAGATAGGCGAAAGTTGCAAGGGCAGCCCATGCTGAAGAGGGGACTGTACAAAGGTGTGAATATGACCACGAGGCTGTCTTAGAATCTGCCTGTCACAGGTCTTTTGTTCAGTAAAAACTTATTTGTGAGCGCAGAGTGAGATTTTTGGATTTTGCTTCTACGTTACTCTGTTTTCTCTTTCGGAAGTTATGAACAGGCATATGTTAGACATTCTCACTCTATTCATGTTTACTAACCTTTCCTTTATATTCTGTCTCACTCTCTTCTACATTTTCAGTAATTTCTTAAATTGTAAATTATAGCTGACAATTATCTGTTTAGTGTATTTATGTGCTGTTAACTTGTCTGTTCACATACATACGTGTGTGTATATATAATGTGTGTGTGTGTTTATTATTTTTCCCAAATCCATTCAATTTTCTTGTCTCTTGTTCTTTAAATATTTTTAATAGCTTCTTTAATTCCTTTCTACAAATTAAACACACTTATTAAAGATGTCATTTCTTGTAATTCAGAGACCTGAGGTCTTTTCTCTGTAGATTCTGATACTGGCTCTGAAGGCTCATGTTGAATGTAGGAACATGTTTTATTCTCCCAGCTGTCGCTAACAATTATTTATCTCTTAGTATATAGATAGCCAAATACATATACACACTTACACACACAGACACGTATGTATATACATGTACTATGCATATACGCACACACACATATATCAACATGTATACAGATACATATTCACATACACATGATTATGTGCATGTGTGTGTGTGAATGGGAGATGTTTCTAACTTAGAGGATCTCACTGCTACTCATTATAGGAACTTCTGATTTGATGGATGAGTGGATGATTGAATACACAAATACAGAGTATTTTGTTAGAATTTTGCTTCTTTTACAAGGTATTAAAAAAACACAACATTCAATATATAGATGCAGCATATGCGGTATATAGAGGAAATCAGCAGAACAACTTTCTTCACATTTCAACCATATCATCAAAAAGAAGTAACGTCATGAAATGGAACCCTGTTATTACAGGCGTCACTGACATTCAGCGATGTGGCTGTGGAATTCACCTGGCAGGAGTGGCAGCTCCTGGACCCTGCTCAGAAGGACTTGTACTGGGATGTGATGTTGGAGAACTATGGGAACCTGGTGTCCATGGGTGAGGACAGCTCCCCTGTGTCCTTCAGAGGGTGGCTAGTCACTGACCTTTCGTTTCTTAACTGTTGCAAGCTTTGGATTGTCTGCTGCTCTGAAGTGGTAGATTCTCAGTCCACCCTGCACCTTGAGATAAGTGGGTCTATTCTCCCTCTCCTGAGAGAAAAACCTTTACTTCATATGACTGAATATTGTTTTTTGACCAGTGTAGCATTCTGTAGTCTTCACAAACCCAATTCCAACTTGGTGAGTCTAAGATTCTGTGATTTCCCATGAACAGGGTATGAAGTTAGCAAACCAGATGCACTCTCCAGGTTGGAACGAGGAGAACAGCCATGGACTGTGTTAGACGAAAGCCATAGTCGAACGTTTTCAGGTGAGTGAGCGGAAAGCAGCAGTGGGAGAAGTCTATGGAAGTCACATTCTAGTCAGAGACTGTTCTCAGCTATGAGGGTGTCTGGGGATACATAACAGTGCCTCCACATACCCCTCTCTCATGTGAGTCATCTTTTTCTTTGTAAGAGTTTAGAGAAAAACATACCCATGTATCCCTTCTGTGATCAGAGCCCTGTTAATTTGACATGCATCTTTATACTTCTGTTTGCATAGTTTGCTTATTCATAGGATTCTTAGATTTTTACATTCTTTGTATCCTTCCACCTCTCTTGCTGTGAAATTCTACCTTCTAGGCCTCTCTCCACAGACAGAACTTTGAATTCATAACTGTCCTCTGAGTATGGCACCTTCCTCCCCCATTGGTAATACTGCACTTGATCTTAGCCAAAAGGCTGAGAAGTGATCCCCACTGAGAAATACTGATTTCACTTGCTTACATCCAACCCCTCCTTGGATGTTGTGCCCCCACAGGAAGCTGGTCTCTCATTGTGCCTTTATCTGCTTCCTCATCTTCTCTTTTCCCCCACTCTGAGGTTCTCCAAAGGTACTCATTTTCATTTTCTCATTTGTTCTCTTAATCCTTTAAAATTCCTCCATTCTCTTTTGATATTGTCTAACATAAATTTTATTCTGTGTATTTTACTCATTTGAAAAATCGTTTTTAAAATCCTACATTCTCAGATCCAGCATAAACCAGATCATAATAACATCTACTTCAACTTAATTTCTTTGTATATTTACTAAGTCTAATCTTTCTCCTAATTCATTGTAAATGTTATCACTGTATTCACTTCATTGCCTTAGGAGACTGTTCTAGTTACAAAGCTCTATGTGTTAGAATGATTAAAACTTTTGTTCTCTGAACATGATCTTCTTCTATTCTCTATCCCTAAGTCGTATTTATATACTAAAGTATTTCGAATTTTTACCTCCAGTCAAAATTTTTCTCAATATTTATGAATCCTTGTGAGTTTCATTTCTGTACTTGGATGTGTAATAACCATCTGGAAATTGATATGTTTTAGAATGTTTGCTTGAACATTCTGTGCTTCAGTTATTTCAGTTAATTCAGAAATTATAATTTCTCATCTTGTTAAAAGATAGTACTGAAGTCAAATCCTTAGCCACAACTCTTGATTCCTTACTTTCTTTACCTTAACCCAACCCCCCAACCTTGGAAACAATCCATCAGTGAACCTCTTCCTCCAAAATGAATCTTCATTTCCTTCTCCCTACCCTCTCTTTCAAACCACATTTCACAATCTACAGCTAACTTTCTTTATGTTTTTCCTTGCTTTTTTAAATAATTTTACCAAAGTAGAATATAGGCTCTGTAAACAAAAAGAACATTTGTGAACCACCAGTACCTTTACTTTGTGTGTGCCAAAATTGTTTTGTCCCAAATGTAGCATTCTGCATTGTTCTCAAATCCAACTTTCCCTGCTGCATAGTTGTCATTCAGTACAGATTTGTGGAATGAATGAATCTGTACTTCACCATTTTGGAGCAGGTGGCCCTCCATCCCCCTTGTTTGCTGTTCACAGTGACTTGCTTGTATTTTACAGTCTGTACACATTTCGCTTGGCCTTTTTTAGGAAGCAGCTAAGTCCGTGTTTATTTGTTATATATGATCTATCCTTGTTTCTATACTAACTGCCTTTACTGTTAGCGTTGTGTATATTATTGTGTGTTTAGCAGTGTGCAAGGAATATTGAGTGTGGAGTTTTATTTACACTCATACCATAGGGTTGTCACTAAAGAGCCACTTTACATCAAAGCACGTTTTAATCAGTTTATTCCTAATGGAGATGATGGAAGGATTCATTGTTCTCTTCTTTCCTAGAAATCTGGATATTTGATAATCATCTTCCTGAGCACATGAAAAATGAAAACAGGATGGATAAAATGAAACAATGCTATGAACATAATACATTGGAAAATATTGTTCATCAGCACAAGAGTCGTCTTCCCTTTACGCCAAATCATGGTATATTTGACTTACACGAAAAATTTGTGAGGTCAAATTTAACTTTAGTCAAACAGAGCAAAAACTATGAAATAAACAACTCTGCTGAGCTTAACAGAGGTGAGAAAATCTTTCACCATGCTGACCATGAGCAGTTTCATACTGACTCTAAATTCCCTGACAGTCGGATATCCAACACCACTAAGTGCCAACTCATTAAGCACCAGAAAACTCAAAAGGTAGATAAACTGCATGTATGCAGTGAATGTGGGAAAGCCTTCATCAAGAAGTCTTGGCTCATTAGACATCAGAAATGTCACAAACTCTTTCAGTGCACTGAATGTGGAAAATCTTTTTCTCAGAAGTCAAGTCTCATTAGACATCAGAAACACCACAGAAGAGAGAAACCCTTTCAATGCAGTGAATGTGGAAAAGCCTTCCCCACGAAGCAAAGGCTCATTATACATCAAAGATCTCACACAGGAGAGAGACCATATGGCTGCAATGAGTGTGGAAAAACTTTTGCCTATATGTATTTCCTTGTTAAACATAGAAGAATACACACAAGAGAGAAATGTGTAGATTCAGTCAAAGTGAAAGACCCTTCTGCAGCTCATCACAGTTCATCACATACCAGTGATCTCATGCAGGAGAAGAGCCCTGTTAATACAGTGACTGTGCACATGACTTCTGTGGCAGCTCAGACATCAGTAAACATGAGTGGACTCCTATCAAATAGGAACGTAGTCCTTTTGGGACAGCCTCTTGCCAGAAGTGACACATCAGATAATAACACTGATTTAGTACAACAAAGAATCCTTATGAATGCAGTGAATGTGGTAGTGCCTATGAATGCAGTGAATGTGGTAGTGCCTTCAATGACCAATTATGTCTTATTTTATGTGCCACAAAACCCAGGAATAAACTGAGATAAATTCACTGGGGCTAGTGACTAGCAAAAATTTCTACTTCATTGTATGGCTACAAAGTGTATCCTGAGGGGAATCATATGCAGGAGTCTGGGGAAAGCCTGATATGCTCATTGTACATAAATATGTGCATTGATATCGAGATGTAATCTGATTTTAAAGCAAAATCATACACATCAGTTGCTCTGTTGTGTCAATGGAATGAATGAAAGTCTGAGTTCATGCCTGTGGATGAATTAAGTACCATGGATTTTTAAAACAAAAGATGATCGATACCTGGAATGTTGCTTCTTGTTGTGACCCCATGTGCGACAAATGGCTGAAAAGAAAGTGATGTTATGCTGCAACTGAGAGGAGAAAAGCTGCATCTGGAGTGGCCTGGGGCAAAAGCCAGGTTGATTAAACAATATGATTGATAGGGGGCCAAGGTCTACTGGTTCCACCCAGCAAGAGGCTCAAGGCCAAATACATACGAATGAAATTGATAGTCAAGAGATGGAGAAAATAAAACTAGAATGTTTTAAAAAGGGTTATATGTTTATTTGAATGTACTATGGATATTGAATGTTTCTCCTCCTTTGTGTTGTAGAACACTAAATGTATGATAGAAATGAATATTAAATGTTATAGATTACAGAGAGTATGTAACTCCACTCAGCCAATAATTGATTAGATATGCTAAAAGGGGAACTAGAATTTGCCCAAAAGAAACATAGGCTGTTCATTTCAATGCAGTAGCCCTGTGTATACCTGAGCCCCTGCTTATCCCTTGGGAGTCAGGAAATTTGCATTTGACAAGATGTGCAGACCCACCCAGAACTGCTGAGAGAACAGGAAATTTGCATTTGAAGGAAAGATCTGCATAAAAAATGATTAGTTTACATTTTTAAATTTTGAGCAAGCAAGCAGTTTGCCTTTAGGTACATTGAGGCAGGAAAAGTCAGTGCCCATCAGAAGAACCCCCTTCCAAGACTAGAAGTTAAAGGGAGCTGGCGAGTATAGACAATCTAGGATGCTCACCTGTGGTGACCACCTGGGTCCACTCATGAGTAGAAATGGGGAAAGTTCAGCACTGAAGAGATGGGTTCCATTGGTACTCCTTAACCTAGCCCATGGGGGCTGAGGATGAAAGAGAGAGAAAGGGCTAACTAGTCTGAAGTACAAGGAGTTGTATGTACTCCCAAGTCTACGAGTAGTACATGTTGACCTAGCCCATGGGGGACTAAAGATGAGAGAGAAAAGGCTGGCTAGTCTGAAGTGCCTGGAGGTGTGTGCAGACTCCCGAGCCTATAGTTGGTACCCATTGACCTAGCCCGCAGGGGCTAGGGATGAGCTGACCAGAACCCAACCGAATGAACAGAAAGATGTTTAACACCATGAGCTGGTGTAGATTACTGCAATTTAATGGCCTGCTCTGGTCCGGAATTTGCTTATGGATACAGATGCTCAAAATTCCAAATGGAACAGAAGATTCTTCAAGACCAAGGAGCATGCTTGTTATCTCAGGGTACTGGCTTGATAGGGACAGGCAATTTAAACATTAGCTATCAAAATGAGGGAGGTAAAGGCATGAAGTGGCTGGCTTATGCACTTTGGTGAGTTTGCTTACGCTCAAAATGAGGGAGACAAGGGAGGATCCCCACTGAATAGATTCCTCTTTTCCTGATGGATCTGGGGAAGAGAGGGTGGGGGAAGATACTGATAAGATTATATGATTCAGTTGTGAGTGTGAATAATCTCTCAGTGAAATTTTATCAGAGGCCAGTAAAGGTGAAACCTGAACAGATCAGGTGAGACACCTACAGCAGACCTCAGTGGCTGGTACCTGGGTGACCTCACCCTGAGGACTCTGCCCTACTGAAGGACTAATAGTTAATGACTGCTTTAAACTGGTAAAGTGGTTGGGAGAGGGAGTTTAAATTTTCAGGTATAAGAAAGCCAATGTCTGAGAGAGCCAGGGGGTGGTCTAAGGTGCAATGAATTACTTCTAGCCATAGTCTTTGTAACTCCCACCAAATGACTAGGTGAGACTATGCAAATGAGGTGCTTGTGGCCCACCAAGGGGATTGGATAGCTTGCTAATAATGTAAATAATGTGCATGGCACCCTTGTGGTAGTAAGACCATACAAATAAGATGTATGGAAACTAACAAGGGGATTAGTCAGTTTTGCCATCCTGCTAGGCTTAAAAAAGCCATCCCAGAGGCAGGAAGGGAGGATCTCACCAACACCAAGAAAGAAGAGCCAAGAGTGGGGCATGTCATTTGGACCAGGACCCCTACACTAAGAAGCTCCTGGAACCAGGTTAACACCAAAGATGGTGAGAAGTGGCAGCAGAGAAATGGCAGTAGGAGACTGCACAGAGTGAGGAAGTTGAGTGCATTCAGGCAGGAGGTTGCTGGCAGAGTAGGGTGTGTCCAGACATTTGATAGAGCTAGGTTTGCTGTCCTTCAGTACTAGAGCTGGGTCAGGCTTCGGGCTGAGGTTTACTAGTGGAGTTGGCTGCCTCTGGGTATTTATCAGCAGAGCTAAAAGAGCTTTATTGCACTTGCCTGAGCAGGGCAGAGGCCAGGCCAAGGGCGAGAGACCTCCCTGCAGGCACGGCTGGGAAGAGGCTGTCCCGATCGAAGAATGTATCCTGAGTGTTCCTGAACCTGAATTGTAAACTGTTACTTCTGAATAAACCCTATAATGGTGAGTATAGTCTGTGAGTTCAGTGTGGCCATTGCAATGAATTATCAAACCCAGCAGAGAAGTAGAGAGTGCCATGGGAGGGCCATCTGGTGTCAAAATCAGTAAAAATTTAGAAGGTAGTGGCATGTCTAACCTCATAGCAATCAGCCTTGGGCTGTGGATATTGATAATGATGTTTCCTGCTTGTCAAATTAGAGGAGGTCAGATGCCCCAGCCATGCCATTTTTACAAGGTCTCTCTGATGTCGGCCTCTCTGCCGCTAACTGGCCCAATTATAGCCAGTGTAGCTGCTTCGGGACTGCTCGGCTGTCTGTGGCTCTGCTTCTCTGCCAGCCCAGATCTTAGCCAGCATCTTTCTCTCCACCAGGAGGCCCTTCAGTCTTCTGTGTTTCTACTGTTTGTATTTCACAATTCTCATTAGCTACAAGGTGAGGCCTCCCTCACCAGACTGGGGGTTAGCCAATCCTTAGTTACCCATGAGATGTCAATCAACTCAGCTCTTGTTAATTACCAGGCAGAAGTCTCAAACTATCAAGTTATTTACAGCTTACCCAGGAAATGTCAATGAACCAGAGAAATCCCCTGGACAAAAGTAACAAACTCTCTGTGGTAGGATATACCCTGGGACTCCCCCCTCCCCCCAAATTGCTACTGCAAAGAATTTAGACACAGGTAAACAACTCAGGGCTTGGGGGAAAATATCTCCCAAGCTGTTTTTCCAAAGAACCAATGCAAAAGGCCACGTAAAGGGACTCATTGAGCCAAGGACCACTCTCTAGCCTATTTGCCATGGGTTCTTTCACATATTTAATATTTACAGTGTTATTTTCCCCTCCTTGTACATTTATTCAGTAGGATTACAGTCTAAACCAGTTATTAACAATTCCTCCCTAGGGCAGTAACTCCTTTCACAGCGTTGTCACTCAGATGCCAGCCATGCAGGTCTGCCGCAGGTATCCATCCGATCTGGCCAGGTTCTCCAAATGTGTGTCATCTCAGCTTCACTTCTTTTTGCGTCTGGCATCTTTGGACTAAAAGACTGTATCTCTTGCTCTGAGCCTCTCCTAAGGTATCAGCATACCAAAACTCTTAAGGGACTTTAGGTTTTGCCACTGTACTGATCTAGCCTTGTAGGGGCCTTCTCCTTAATCCAGTCTTTGACAGTTGCAGCTTCGACCATTACAGTTTTCACAACCACAATTGTCTCTGTTTAGCTATTGTTAGAGCTGAATCATAGTCATATCAGCATCTTCCCCCACCCTCTCTTCCCCAGTATTAAATGATGCAGGAAGCATCAAAAGAAGATGGAAGGAATACACAGAGTCACTATACCAAAAAGAATTGATCGATGTTCAACCATTTCAGGAGGTAGCATATGATCAGGAACCAAGGGAAATGAAGGAAGAAGTCTAAGCTGCACTGAAGGCATTGGCGAAAAAAAGCCTCCAGGCATTGTCGAAATACCAATTGAGATGTTTCAACAAATGGATGCAGTGCTGGAAGTGCTCACTTGTCTGTGCCAAGAAATTTGGAAGACAGCTACCTGGCTAACCTACTGGAAGAGGTCCATATTTATGCATCTTCCAAAGAAAGGTGATCCAACCAAATGTGGAAATTATTGAATAATATCAATATCACACACAAGTAAAATTTTGCTGAAGATCATTCGAAAGCGGCTGCAGAAGTACATCGACAGAGAACTGCCAGAAATTCAAGCCGCATTCAGAAGAGGATGTGGAACTAGAGATATCATTGCTGATGTCAGATAGATCCTGGCTGAAAGCAGAGAATACCCGAAAGATGTTTACCTGTGTTTTATTGACTGTGCAAAGGCATTCGACTGCGTGGATCAGAACAAATTATGGATAACATTACAAAGAGTGGGAATTCGTTAACACTTAACTGTGCTCATGAGGAACCTGTACATAGATCAAGAGGCAGTTGTTTGGACAGAACAAGAGGATACTGCATGGTTTAGAGTCAGGAAAGGTGTGTCTATCAGGGTTGTGTCTTTCACCATACCTATCCAATCTGTATGCTGAGCAAATAATCCAAGAAGCTGGACTATATGAAGAGGAATGGGGCATCAGGATTGGAGGAAGACTCATTAACAACCTGCGTTATACAGATGACATAACCTTGCTTGCTGAAAGTGAAGAGGACTTGAAGCACTTACTGATGAAGATCAAAGACCACAGCCTTCAGTATGGATTACACCTCAACAGAAAAGAAAACAGAAATCCTCACAACTGGCCCAATAAGCAACATCATAATAAATGGAGGAAAGACTGAAGTTGTCAAGGATTTCATTTTACTTGGATCCACAGTCAACACCCACGGAAGCAGCCGTCAAGAAATCAACAGACGCCTTGCATTGGGCAAATCTGTTGCAAAAGACCTCTTCAAAGTGTTGAAAAGCTGTCACCATGAAGACTAAGGTGTGCCTGACGCAAGCCATAGTGTTTTCAATCACCTAACATACATGTGAAAGCTGTATGATAAATAAGGAAGACTGAAGAAGAGTTGATGCCTTTGAATTGTGGTGTCGGCGAAGAAATATTGAATATACCACGGACTACTAAAAGAATGAACAAATCTGTCCTGGAAGAATACAACCAGAATACTCCTTAGAAGGAAGGATGGCGAGACTACGTCTCACAAACTTTGGACATGTTATCAGGAGGGATCAGCCCCTGGAGAAGAATATCATGCTTGGTAAAGTAAAGGGTCAGCAAAAAGAGGAAGACCCTCAAGGAGCTGGATTGACACAGTGGCTTCAACAATGGGCTCAAGGACAACAATCATTGTGAGGATGGTGCAGGACTGGGCAGTGTTTGGTTCTGTTGTACGTAGGGTGGCTATGAGTCAAAATTGACTCGATGGCACCTAACAACAGCAACAACCATAGTCTTTGCAACTCTCACCAAATAACTGGGTGGGACTATGCAAATGAGGTGCTTGTGGCCCACCAAGGGGAATGGATAGCTTGCTAATAATGTCAGTAATGTGCATGGCACCCTTGTGGGGGTGGAACCATGCAAATAAGGTATATGGAACCCTAACAATAGGATTGGTCAGTTTTGCCATCCCGATAGACTTAAAGGGAGACACAGAGATAGAGAGAGGAGCTGTAAGACAGAAGACAGCGAGAGACAGTGGCACAGCAGTAACGAGCAGTAGTACCGCTGGACAACAGGAATCAGGAGACAGGTGTGAGACGGCTGCAGTGGGGCTTCCTGACCCATGGAGCTAAGAGGTATAACACTTGCCCGAGAAGGCCCCCAGCAGGCCTGGTGGCAGAAGGGCGCTAGCATGGCCCAGCAGCAGAGGGTGAGAAGAAGCTGTCCTGATTAAGGAATTGCATCCTGAGTTGCTCTGTTGCTTCCAGGTTGATCCTCATCCTGAGTTGTACCCTGTTACTTCCCAAAAAAGCCGTTTAACTGTAAGTACAGTTGATGGGTTCTATGAGACATTGTAGTGAATTACTGAAACCAAAGACAGGAGGGAGAGTACTGAGAGAAGGAGGAGTAGTTGATATTAGAGATGATGGAGTGCTGTAGCAGTTTGGAAAAGTTGGACATTTGGGATATCTTTAACCTCCACCTCATAGGCACCAGCTTTGTGCTGATCCTTATAAAAGAAATTATTCGTTAGTGTCAGAAGCAGAATTTGTTGCAATGGCTTCAGACTCAAAGCATGAGACTTTGTAAAAGAACGAAGGTGTGTGAGATGGCTGGTGTCGAACTGGTAAAAAGATTTGAGGGTAGAGCTATGTTTGACCTCCATCTCATAGGAATCAGCCTTGGGCTGATGTTGATCTTGATTCTCCTTCCCCGTAGGAAGTTAAATGAGGAGGTCTGGCACTACCATGCCATTGTCACAATGTCCCAAAGACTATGCTACCACCATCCTGTGTGCATGGGTGTCTTCTGCCAGCCAGGAAACACATGGAACTTCCTTCCCAGAGCTTTTATTGGCTTTATTATAGTCATTATTGGAGCCTCATTGCAAAGGCATGATGGATTGAATCATGACCCCGTACTCCCGCCCTGAGCCAGAAAGGCGGTCTTTCTGGCTTGGAAATCCCCCACTCATTAGCACAAGCTCTCAGGTACTGGCCTACATAACAAAGACACCTCAATTACTCAGGATATTACAGATTTTAGAGTTACCTCTCAGGAACTGGGGGCAAAGAACAAATTCTTTTCGGTAAAGTTAACTGAAAACCCCACACTACTCATCCTGCCATGGCAAGTCAGATCATTGCATTTTCTGAAATGACAAATCAGGGTTCAAGAATGGGATGGCCAGGCCTGCCCTGAGCCCTGCAAACCTGGTTCTAAACTCATCTCTGAAATCTTGATATCCCAGATGAATGAGGTCAAGTGCATACCTATGCCTGGTTTACACAGCCTCTGTTCCTAAACCCAGGATCCTTGTGGTCCCAGTGAAGATCACCTTTTCTCATGTCTTCATGGTCTCAGTCCCTTGGGAGCTGAGAAGCAGTATTATTATATAGTAGTTAGGATTGCGTTCTGAAGTCACATTGCCTAGGTTTATATCATGCCCTGCCATGCCCTAGCTGTATGCCCTTATAATCTAGTGTCTGGGCGTGTCTACATACAGGAGAGATGAAAATCAAGATCAGCACAAAGCTGGTTCCTATGATGCAGAGGTCAGTCATACCTCCATTCTCCAACTTTTTCACCATTTCTGACACCAGTCATTCCTGCCACGTGACTCTCTACTTCTCAGCCGGGTTCATAATTCATTGCAGTGGCCACACAGAACACATAGACCATACTTATGATTATGTGGTTTATTAGGAAAGTAACAGGTTACAACTCAGGATCAGGATCAACATTTAAGTAACAGGATACAACTCAGGTAACAAGATACAGATCGTCAGTCAGGACAGCTTCCATCCAAGACAGCTGTTAGTTTCTTATCAGTGCTAGTTGGCAGGCCATCCTCTGAGCTGTGCCTGCCTGCAGGCCCTTCTCTGTCATGGGTCTCTGGGCTTTGTTGCCCCTCTCACCTGCTGCTGGGCCTTCCCTGGCCCTTCCCCTGCTCGGTCAAGTTTTACAGCTCTTCTGGCTGTGCTTATAAGTGCCCAGAGGCAATCCACTTTCCCAGCAAGCCTCCTGTCTAAAGGTGCTCAGCTGTCTCTATTTGTGGGCCAAAAAACACGACCAAAGCTGACTGCTGGTCCTGTGGTTCCCATCTCTTGTACAGCTGCCACTGTCTCACACCGTCTTCATTTTTACAACTCTTGAACTGTACTACAGCTCTTTTAGCAGATTCCTGTTGCTTCTCTCCCTAACTTTGTTGGGTTGGCTGCTTATCTGTGCAAGTTTCTTATCAATTTCAAGGCATGGTCTTCCCACCAGGATCACAAACTAACCAATTGCCACAGGTCAGTCATCCTACTGGGTGGTTTTGTTGTCTTCTTGTTAGGTGTCGTTGAGTCAGCTTCGACTCATAGCTAACCTATGGAAAACAGAATGAAACACTGCCTGGTCTTGTGCCATACTCACAATAGTTGCTATGTTTTAGCCCACTGTTGCAACCACTGTATCAATCCATCTCACTGAGGGTCTTCTTATTTTTCTCTTGACTCTCTGCTTACCAAGCGTGATATCCTCCAGGGACTGGTCCCTCCTGATAATATGTCCAAAGTATGTGTCTTAGTTATCTAGTGCTACTAGATAGAGGAGCTGTGGTGGTGAAGTGGTTAAGAGCTCAGGCTGCTAACCAAAAGATCAGCAGTTTGAATCCACCATCCGCTCCTTGGAAACCCTATAGGGCAGTTCTACTCTGTCCTGTAAGGTGGCTATGAGTTGGAATCGACTCAACGGCACACAACAACAACAACAACTATAACAGAAATACCATATTAATGGGTGGCTTTAACAAACAGAAATTTATTCTCTCACAGTTTAGGAGGCTGGATGTGTGAATTCAGGGTGCCAGCTCTAGGGTAAGGCTTTTTCTGTCTTTTGGCTTTGGGGGAAGATCCTTGTCTCCTTTCAACATCTGTGCACCCTTTGTTCCTTGGAGATTTACATGTGTCTTGACATCAATCTTCCCCTAGGTCTAGGAGGTTCTCAGCGCAGGGACCCTAGGTCCAAAGGACACGTTCTGCTCCCAGCTCTTCTTTCTTGGTAGTAGTGAGGCCTCTTTCCTCTCTGCTCGCTTCTCTCTCCTTTTATTTCTTGTAATATAAAAGGTGTGACTCAAGAAAGGGTGTGAAAGGTGGTGACTTAACAAACAGAGCGGAATCCTTATTAACATAACCTAACCCTGCCTCGTTAACATAACAAACAAAAACTCATTCACAAATGGGATTATAACCACAGGCAAAGAGGCTAGAATTTACAACACATTACAAAATGTAGGATAGTTACATCAGATCAAAAACTGGAGGACAACCACACTGCAGTGTGACTGATTACTTTTGTGTGGCCTTTCTAGCCATGGTCTTGTAATTCCCACCCAGGTGATTGGGTGGGACTGTGTGATAGGATAATGGTGGTATACCAAGGGGATTGGTCAGTTTTGCCTTAAAAGAGAGCCAATTCCAGAGTAGAGAGAGGATCCTATCACCACCGAGGAAGAACAGCCGGGAGCAGAAAACACATCCTTTGGACCTGGGATCCCTGTGCTGGGAATCTCCTGGAAGCAGGAGTCTGAGAGAGAAAGAGCACAAGCTGTAACCCTGAAGACAGTGAGAAGCGGTGGCAGGAGAGACTTGGCAGCAGAGACCCGGCAGCAGGAGATGGCGCGGTGGGCTTCCCGGCCAGTGAAGAGAGAAAGCTGAGTGCCTTTGGGAGAGACCTAGGGCCAGGGAGAGGCATGCCTACGAGCATGGTTGGGAAGACGCTGTCCTGATGGAATAACCGTATCCTGAGTGTTCCTGAGCCTGAATTGTAACTGTTATTTCCCTAATAAACCCCATAATTGTGAGTGTGGTCTGTGAGTTCTGTGTGGCCATTGCAATGAATAATTGAACCCAGCAGAGAAGTAGAGAGTGCTGTGGGAGGGACGGTTGTTGTCAGAGTTGGTAAAAATGGTGGAGAAAGAAGGCATGTCTGACCTGCACCTCATAAGACTCAGCCCTGGGCTGTTGATCCAGGTTCACCTTCCCCCTAGTGGGGTTGGAGGAAGTGAGACACTGCCCCCACGATGTTTTCACGCACACAATAGTGGGAATCATGGCCCAACCAAGTTGACACATATTTCTGGGAGACACAGTTCAATCCATGACAGTATGTAAGACGTAGTCTCACTATCCTCTCTTCTAAGGAGCATTCTGGCTGTACTTCTTCCAAGACAGATCTATTCATTCTTCTGGCAGTCCATGGTATATTCAGTATTCTTTAACAACACCATAATTCAAATGCATCAATTCTTCTTCAGTCTTTCTTATTCATTGTCCAGGTTTCACATATATATGAGCCAACTGAAAATACCATGGTGTAATTCAGGCGCACCTTAGTCCTCAAAGTGACATCTTTGCTCTTTAACACTTTAAACAGGTCTTTTGCAGGAGATATGCCCAATGCAATATGCTTTTTGAATTTGTTCTTTTTTAATAAATATTTAATAGAGATTTTAGTGAAAGTTTACATAGCAAATTAGGTTCCCATTTAACCATTTCTATACATATTGTTTTCTTTATGTTGAGGTGTAATCCATACTGAAGGCTGTAGTCTTTGATCTTCATCAATAAGTGCTTCAAGTCCTCTCCACTTTCAGCAAGCAAGGTTGTGTCATCTGCATATCGCAGGTTGTTAACCAGTCTTCCTCCATAATGCCACGTTCTTCTTCATATAGTCCAGCTTCTTGGATTATTTGCTCAGCATACCGATTGAATAAGTACGGTGAAAGGATACAACCCTGATGCACACCTTTCCTGATTTTAAACCATGCAGTATCCCCTTGTTCTGTTCAAATGACTGCCTCTTGGTCTGTGTACAGGTTCCTCATGAGCACAATTAAGTGTTCTGGAATTCCCATTCTTCGTGATGTTATCCATAATTTGTTATAATCCACACAGTCGAACGCCTTTGCATAGTCAATAAAACACAAATATTTTTTTGGTATTCTCTGCTTTCAGCCAGGATCCATCTGACATCAGCAATGATATCCCTAGTTCCATGTCCTCTTCTGAATCTGGTTTGAATTTCTGGCAGTTCCCTGTTGATGTACTGCGGCAATCATTTTGCAGCAGAAGCAACAGAATCAGGAGACTGAATGGTGGGATTCCTGGCCCATGGAGTGAGAAAGCTGTGTGCCTTTGGGAGGAGGCTTGCTGGCAGGGTGGGGTGCCTCCTGGCACTTATCGGCAGAGGTAAAGAGCTTTGTAAGGCTTACCAGAGCAGGGTAAAGGCCAGGCCGAGGGGCCGAGGGGCCTGCGGGCATGGCTGAGAAGAGGCTGTCCTGAGTGAAGAACTGTAGGCTGAGTTCTTCCTTATCCTGAATTATAAGCTGCCACTTCCTTATAAACCCCACAGCTGGTCTGAAAACCCCAATATGGTCTGAAAGTTCTGTGTGACCATTGCAACAAATTATCGAACCCAGCAGAGAAATAAGAGTATGCCGTGAAAGGGATGGCTGGTGTCAGAACCGGTAAAAAGGTTGGAGAGAGGAGTTATGTCTGTCCTTCAAAAAAGCAAACCCATTGCCCATTGAGTCGATTCCCACTCATAGTGACGGCCTTATAGGAATCAGCCCGGGGCTGCTGATCTTGGTTCTCCTCCCCCCACCCCGTGAAGTTGGAGGAGGTCAGATGGTCATGCCATTGTTACATGTAATAATGACTAATACCTGAGAAATGGAATGAAAGAGAAGTAAGTTCAGGGTAGTATTGATTCACTGATTTCTTGCCTTCCATGCAGGAGTTGGGATTTGATTCCCAGCCAATGCACCTCAAGGGCAACCGCCAGTCTGTCAATGGAGGTTTGCATGTTTCTATGATGCTAAATAGATTTCATCGTAGCTTCCCTACTAAGATGGCCTAGGAAGAAAGGCCTGGCGATCGACTTGCCTTTTACTGGCCTCACTTTTCATGGATTTTCCCCTGTGTTCCGCTCCAAATATGACCTAGGCTCATCCCATCTGCTCTTTTGCCCAGTCTGTGATGGTCACTCATTCAGTACCTCCTTCTCTAAACCTTTTTCTGCCAGGTTTTTCAGTCAGATTTCCGTGGTTGTCTGCATACTGGTTTTTTGCCTTTTCTCTTTTATTTTCCCAGTCTTGAACTCCCACTAGTCTGTTTCTAAACTTTTTTTCTTCTAAACGTACTGTTTAAAAGGGTGCGGCCTCATTATTTTTATGCCAAGCACGCTGATATCAATTTGATTGGTTCTATGTTTTCCTTGTGAAGCTCGAGCCTTTGAAAATGTATTTTCTGCAAGGGTCGAGGAGCCAGGACACAGGACAGTGTCAGTGGCTTCCTGTCATCCTGGCCATACCTGACGGCTACTCTCTAAAACGGCGCCTTGCGTACTTTACGGCTGGTATTCGAATATGGCCGCCTCTAGATCTGTTAAAAAGGGCGCAGACATATTATCTTGTAAGGCCCTATCGGCAATCTAATTTACCGCCCTTCTTCAAATGTTAATGACCCTCGCCGACCTCCGTAGGCGGACAAAGATTCTGCAGGACCGGTCGAGAAGCAGAAGTTGTTCACGGAAGTGAGTGGAATTTTTCGGAACTCTACGCAGTTCAGGAGAGAAACAGGTCAGTATTTTGTTCTTGGAACAGGGCTAGGGAGATGTGTGGACATGCTGTAGTGAGGACCCATGGAGTTCCTGAGGGGAGTGCCGTGGTGGAAGTGTTTAGGGGCAAGCAGTAGGAATTGGTGCCTTTGGGGTCAGATATGGTGTGAGCGCCTTCGTACAACGACTAAGGCTGTCCCGACTACCAGGGTACGTACGGGGTGTTTGCGGATCTCTCTTCATGTAAGTAGTAGAGGTGGTGTTTACGACGAATGCGGCGTCGGGTTCGGGATTTAATATGGGGCATAGTGGTATTTGAACCGGCGGGATGAACTTCCTACAGGTGTGTGGTCCAGGTTTCACATCACGGGGAGTGGTAAGTGTCTGTGCTACAGCCACTTGTGAGGACGGAAGCTTTGGGAGCCCAGGACTCCTGGCTAGGGGTTGATTTGAGGTTGGAAAATCAACTGCTAGGACAGAAGGCGGTACAGTCCTCGGGCAGTAGTTCGAAATTCTTGATTTAGGTAATTATATGTCTTTTCTCTTCTGATCCATGGATTATCTAAGTACAGACCTGGGGACTAATCCACAACACCGGTGGGTCTACAGCTGCTCTCCCATTGCAAACGTAGAGTTGAGTCGTCGTGTGGGAGGCCTTATGGCCCACAAAGCTGGACATAAATACTCAGTTTTTACTTTACTAATAAGCTCTATTTTGTTAATTTTTCATCCCTCTGACAACGTGACCCTTATCCTAGTTTATTCGAAAGTTCTGTATCCCGTTAAGCCCTTATTTGTCCAGTTTCAGTTCCCACTGTTAGTATTTAGGAAAAACAAAGAGATGAGCTTGTGTATATGGAGCATTTCTATCCAAGTATGTATGTGAAAATCTTCTTGGGGGTTTCTTGGTTTAATGAGGCATAAACAATTGCCTGGATTCCTGTAGGATACCGTTCAGGATTAGCACAAAGCTGTGAGGTGGTTCTTGTGAGGTGGATGCAGTGCAGTGAATTACTTAATTTGTCCCTTCTGGGCATACATGGAGCCCTGGTGGCCCACTGGTTAAGAGCTCGGCTGCTAACTAAAAGGTCTGCAGTTCAAATCTACGAGCCACTCTTTGGAAGCCCTATGGGGCAGTTCTGCTGTGTCCTGTAGGGTCGCTGTGAGTCGGAATTGACTTGATGGCAACAGGTTTGGGTTTTTGGGTTTTAGGCATACTTGGTCTTGTGAGTCACCAAAGGGATTGGACAGCTTGCTGCTAATGCAAATAAGGTGCTTGGGACTCTTGTGGGTGGGACCATGTAAATAAGGTGCTTAGAAACCTAACCAGGGGATTGGTCAGATTTGCCATCCCTCTAGGCTTAAAAAGAGCCATGCCAGAGGCAGATAGGGTACCTCACTACCACCAAAAAAGAAGAGCCAGGAGCAGAGTGTGTCCTTTGGACTTGTGTACTCTGCACTGAGAACCTCCTAGACCCAGGAAATGGAAAGAGGTGTAGCACCGGAGATGGCACAATACAGCGAGATGTGGTGGCAGAGAAATGGCAGCAGCAGACCCAGGAGACTGGCATGATATGGCATGGTGGGCTTCCTGGTCACAGAGCAAGGCAACTGCAGTGGGTGCCTGCGTAGCTAGGCTTACTGATCCACGGAGTGAGAGACCTGAGCACCTTTGTGCAGGATGCTTCCTAGTGGAATAGGGTGCCTCTGGTCACTTATTGGCGGAGCTGGAGTGAGACAGAGCTGAGCACCTTTGTGCAGGATGCTTCCTGGTGGAGTAGGGTGCCTCTGGTCACTTAGTGGCAGAGCAGGAGTGCGAGAGAGCTGAGCACCTTTGTGCAGGATGCTTCCTGGTGGAATAGGGTGCCTCTGGTCACTTACTGGCAGAACAAGAGTGCGAGAGAGCTGAGCACCTTTGTGCAGGATGCTTCCTGGTGGAGTAGGGTGCCTCTGGTCACTTACTGGCAGAACTAAAGAGCTTTGTAACCTTACCCAAGCAAGGCAGGGGCTGAGAGGCCATGGGCCAGAGAGAGGCCTGTCAGTGGGCACAGCTGAGAAGAGGCTGTCTTGATCAAAGAACTGTATCCTGAGTCCTTCCTGATCCTGAATTATAAGCTAGTACTTCCCTGATAAACCCCATAATTGTGAGTATTGTGAGGTCTGTGTGGCCATTGCAACAAATTATTGAATCCAGCAGAGACATAGGGACTTCTCTTGTCAGAACTGGTAAAAGGGTTGGAGAGTGGGGGTATGTTTGACCTCCACTTCATGGGAATCAGCTTTGCGCTGATGCTAATGATTCTGTCTCTGCCTTGTGAAGTTACAGGTGGTGTCATGACACCGTCGCACCATGTTTACAGTGGAGGTCACACATACCTCTGCTCTCCAATTACTTCACTGTTTATGACAGCAGCCATTCCCCCCAAGGCACTCTCTACTTCTCTGCTGGGTTCGATAATTCTTTGCAATGGCTACGGGAACTCACAAACTGTACTTACAGTTAAATGGTTTATTAAGGAAGTAAGACAGTACAACTCAGGAGCAGAATCAACTTGGAAATAACAGTCTGTAACTCCATCCTCCAAACTTTTTACCACTTCTGACACTGGCCATCCCTCCCACAGCACTCATTACCTCTCTGCTGCGTTCTGTAATTCATTGCGTTGACTACAAGAACTCAAACACTATAGTCACGATTATAGGGTTTCTTAGGGAACTAACAGTTTACAATTCAGGAACAGGAATGACTCAGGATACAGTTCTTCAGTCAGGACAGTGTCTTCTTGCTGTGCCCACAGCCAGGCATCTCTCTGGCCTTCAACCTCTCCGCCTCACTGCTTCCCTGGTCAAGCAAATGTTACAAAGCCCTTTTGTTCCACCTATAAGTGTCCAGAGGTACCCTACTCTGCCAGTAAGCCTTGGCTCAAAGGCACTGAGCTCTCTCCCTCCGTGGGTCTGCAAGGCTAGCTCCGCCGACAAGTGCCTGGAGGCACCCTGTTCCATCAGGAAGATTACTGCCCAAAGACTCTCAGCTGCCTTGCTCCTTTGGTCTTCCCACCCACTGTAGTCACCTTGCTCCATGGGCCAGGAAGCCCACCACACCTTCTCACTGCAGTCTCCTCGTTCTGCTGCTGCCATTTCTCTGCCACTGCTTCTTGCTGTTTTATGTCATCTCCAGTGTTACAGCTTTCTCTGTCTCCATCTCCTGGTCTAGGAGGTTCTGAGCGCAGGGACCCCCGGACCAAATAATGTGCTTTGCTCCTGTTTGTTCTTGTTGGTGGCAGTGAGGTTCCCCCCGTCTTCTCTGGGATTGGCTCTCTTTTTAAAGCTAGCAGGATGGCAAAATTGACTGTCTCATCATTAGGGTTCTATACACCTTATTTGCATGATTCCACCACCACAATGGTGCCGTACACTTATCTGCATTATTACCAAGCTGTCCAATGCCCTGTGTGGGCCACATGCCACTTAATTTGCATAGTCCCACCCAATTATTGTGGGACTTACAAGACCATGCATGGCTAAAAGGCCATATTAAGTAATTCACTACACATCACTTATGGTTGAAATGTGCAGTCATTATGGGGTATATGTACTTGATGTATACCCCAAACTTAAATTGTTGTATCAAAGTGTATGTATAACTTGCACCTGACAGATGATGCCTAAGAGTTTTCTAAAGAGGTTGTACCACTTAACAGTTGCTGCAGCAGAATGGTCTTTGCTTCATGATAGTGTAATAGGTGCCCTGTTTAAAATATGTTTCAATACTCTAATGTCATCTTCTTAAAACTTTATGGATTTGCTTTCTCATTGAGAGTCACAGTTAAACAAGAATGGATATTTGTGTACGTTGTGAGGTAAGAATCAATCTTATTTTTCTCTTTCACATGTATCTGACTATCCAAGCACTGTTTTTTCAAAGACATCTTTTACCCGTGTTGTTATTAGGTGCTGTCTAGTCAGTTCTGACTCATAGCGACCCTGTGTACAACAGAACGAAACACTACCCAGTCCTGCACCATTTTCACAATCGTTATGTTCGAGCCCATTGTTGCAGCTACTGTGTCATTCCATCTCGTTGAGGGTCTTCCTTTTTTTTTTTGCTGACCCTCTATTTTACCAAGCATGATGTCCTTCTCCAGGGACTGGTCCCTCCTGATAATGTGTATGTGAGACAAAGTCTTGCCATCCTTGGTTCTAATGCACATTCTAGCTGTACTTCTTTCAATATAGATTTGTTTGTTCTTTGGCATTCGATGGTATTTTCAGTATTCTTCTCCAGCACTGTAATTCAAAGGCATCAGTTCTTCTTCGGTCTTCCTTATTTATTGTCCATCTTTCACATGCATATGAGGCAATTGAAAATAACATGGCTTGGGTCAGGCGCACCTTAGTCCTGAAAGTGACATCTTTGCTTTTTAACGCTTTAAAGAGGTCTTTTGCAGCAGATTTGCCCAATGCAATGCATCCTTTGATTTCTTGACTGCTGCTTTCATGGGTGTTAATTGTGAATCCAAGTAAAATGAAATCCTTGACAACTTCAATCTTTTCTCCATTTATCATGATGTTGCTTATTGGTCCAGTTGTGAGGATTTTTGTTTCCTTTATGTTGAGGTGTAATCCATACTGAAGGCTGTGGTCTTTGATCTTCATCAGTAAGTGCTTCAAGTTGTCTTCACTTTCAGCAAGCAAGGTTGTGTCATCTGCATATCGCAGGTTGAGTAATGAATCTTTCTCCAATCTTGATGCCGCATTCTTCATCATATAGTCCAACTTCTTGGATGATTTGTTCAGCATACAGATTGAATAAGTATGATACCCATATATCTGCAAATTTTGAATTGTAGGTTTTATTGCCCATGGATGTAAAATGTTCAGGGGCAGCAGAACAGTATTGGGGGCTTTGTGTTAAGAGGATTGCCCAAAGCTGTGACAACATGTGTGCCTAGAGGAAATGTACCACTCACATTGAATTCTTCCTTCAGCCTACAGGTCTTGATTCCTCAGCAGCAAAAGAATCAATTGAAAGGAGGAAGAGGTTCCAGGATTTCAGTATTGTCATTTCTGGGAACACCATTCACGGGAGACTGAGATTTCTGAACAGAAATTTGAGCTGATCCAGAAAACACAGAGAAAGCATTCCCGATGCTGGCCATGTCACAAGAATAAAAGAAAATGGTCAAGGTGCAGGTGACTTTTAGTTTGTTTTATGCTTTACATTGTTTCCTAATGAATTTGTAGAGGCCTGTAAAAAAATCAGTTCGCTCATCTAAAAAGTATTAATTTGGAAAAGTTAGAGCTGGAGAGAAATAAACAGACTCTGACTTCAACATCAGGCAAAGTAGGTTCAGGAATCTGTTGTTCACAGGATTAACACTAAATTATTGACATTGAACACAGTATGTACTGGACCATCCTGTGGGTTATGTTAGCTGTCAACTAACATCTAATATTACTCTGGCCAACATAAGAGAATCTTTATAATTTAAATGATATGCTCAATTTTTGAGGAGAAAGAAGATCAGTGATTTTAGTATTGTTATGGGACTTTTTTTGTCTGAATAAGTTTCTTTGATGCTTCTTCCTAGAGGTGATATGGTGGACAGTGTCCTGAACAGCAGCATTCTCGTAAATGCAAAAGCACGTTTCCTACGGCTGTTTCTTCCCAGGTTCTTCATAGACCCCTGTAGGAATAGACCAGGCAAACTCAGTGGTCATAGGAGACAAACGCAAGTTAACGTATGGGCTCAGCTTGTGGTGTCTAGATTTATGTATTAGTTAAACCTAAACATGATTCGTAAATGGAATCAATGCACAGCTGTCAAATGGTTCTTAATGAACTGGTGTTTGAGTAGAGATTTCGAAGTAGGGAGTAGCTCTGTGACCTTCCACATGCCATTTATAGCTGTTGTACACCTGAGTTCTTCCATCTATAAAATGAAGGTGATGATAAAGGTGTCTCATACAGTTATTGTGGAGATGACATTAGTCAGTCTATGTAAAGCATTTAGAAGAAAGTCTAGTAAGTGATATGAAAGAGCATCCAGTGCCCCTAGTCTTTCCAATACTTGTTATTGCAGTGTTATCGAACGTCATCACTTTCAGCAACTTACATGGCCAAATATTTTCCTGTCTTGCTTTCTTTTGTTTTTTTCTAATTACTTATGTTTTAATATATACATATATATGTATGTGTATGTATATGTCCGTGTTTGTGTGTGTATTGTTTTTCCCAGATCACCCAATTATCTCATCTCTTGTTCTTTAAATATTTTTTATAGCTTCTTTAATTCCTTTTTACAAGAGATTAAACCCACTTATTAAACATGTTGTTTCTTATAATTTAGATACCTGAGGTCTTTTCTCTGGAGATTCTGATATTGGCTTTGAAGGCTCATGTTGAGTGTAGGAACGTGCTTTTTTTCTTCCGACTGACGCTAACAGTTAGGTGGCCAAATACACATTCACACACACACTCGTGTGTGTATGTGTATCTGTATATTTGTGGATATACATGAGTGTGTGTGTGTGTGTGTGTGTGTGTGTGTGTGAGTGAGTGTGAGATGTTTCTAACTTAGAGGATTTCATTGCTACCCATTGTAGAAACTTCTAATTTGAGGAATGGGTAGAAGATTAAATCACAATTACAGAATTTTTTTTAGGATTTTGTTTCTTCTGCAAGATATTAAAAAAAACAACACTTGATATATAGATGCAGCATACCCAGTATATAGAGAAAATCAGCAGAACAAGTTTCTTCACATTTCAACCATATCATCAAAAGGAAGTAACTTCATGAAATGGAACCCTGTTATTACAGGCGTCACTGACATTCAGCGATGTGGCTGTGGAGTTCACCTGGCAGGAGTGGCAGCTTCTGGACACTGCTCAGAAGGACCTGTATCGGGATGTGATGTTGGAGAACTATGGGAACCTGGTGTCCGTGGGTGAGGACAGCTCCCCTGTATCCCTCAGAGGGTGTCCAGTCAGTGACCTTTCCTTTCTTAGGTGCTGTAAGCTTTGGAGTGCCCGGTACTCTGAAGTGGCAGATTTTTAGTCCACTCTGGTGCCCCTAGATAAGTGGGTCTATTCTCCCTCTCCTGAGAGAAAAACCTTTACTTCGTATGACTGAATATTGTTTTTTGACCAGTGTAGTAGCATTCTGTAGTCTTCACAAACCCAATTCCAACTTGGTGAGTCTAAGATTCTGTGATTTCCCATGAACAGGGTATGAAGTTAGCAAACCAGATGCACTCTCCAGGTTGGAACGAGGAGAACAGCCATGGACTGTGTTAGACGAAAGCCATAGTCGAACGTTTTCAGGTGAGTGAGCGGAAAGCAGCAGTGGGAGAAGTCTATGGAAGTCACATTCTAGTCAGAGACTGTTCTCAGCTATGAGGGTGTCTGGGGATACATAACAGTGCCTCCACATACCCCTCTCTCATGTGAGTCATCTTCTTCTTTGTAAGAATTTAGAGAAAAACATATACCTGTATCTCTTCTGTGATCAGAGCCCTGTTAATTTGACATGCATCTTTATACTTTTGTTTGCATAGTCTGCTTATTCATAGGATTCTTAGACCTTTACATTCTTCGTATCCTTCCATCTCTTTTGCTGTGAAATTCTACCTTCTAGGCCTCTCTCCACAGACAGAACTTTGAATTCATAACTGTCCTCTGAGTATGGCACCTTCCTTCCCCGTTGAGTAATACAGATTTCGCTTCCTATCATCTTGCCTCACCTGGGATGTTGTCCTCCCATGGTAAACTGGTCTCTTATTATGTTTCTTTCTGCTTCCTTGGAGCCCTGGTAGTGCAGTGGTTAACTCGTCTACTAGCCAAAAGGTTGGCAGTTTGAATACACCAGCAGCTCCTTGGAAACCCTATGGGGCAGTTCTCCTCTGTCGTATAGGGTTGCTGTGAGTCAGAACCTACTCGACGGCAACAGGTGGTAGTAGTAGTATCTGCTTCCTTAGCTTCTCTTTTGTCCCACTCTGAGGTTTTTACAAAGATGCTGATTTTCATTTTCTCATTTGTTCTCCTAACACTTCAAAATTTCCTTCATTCTAATGGGTTAACCATTTTCAGTTCCCTAGAGATTTTTGAATTGATATCTCCCTTGATATTGTCCAGCATAAACTTTCATCTATGTATTTTACTCATTTGAAAAATCTTTTTTAACATCCTGTATTCTCAGATCCAATGTATGCCAGATCATAACTGATACCTACTTCAATTTAATTTCTTTGTATATTTAATTTTTCTGATTTTTCTCCTAGTTCATTGTAAATGTCACCAATTTATTCATTTCAGTCCGTTAGGGCCCTTTTCCAGTTCCAGAGCTCTGTATGTTAGAATGATTAAAACGTTGGTGTTCATCTTCTTTTAATGTACATGTTCTCTGAATATGATCTTCTGTTCTCTGTCCTTAGATCATATTTACATACTAAAGTTTCACCTCCAGTGAGGATTTTTCTCAAGATTTATGAATCCTTGTGAGTTTTATTTCTGTGCTTGGATATGTAATAACTACGTTTCAGAATGTTTGCTGGATCATTCTATGCTTCAGTGATATTTCTCATCTTATTACAAGACAGTACTACCCCATAGATCATGTCAAATACTTAGCCACAACTCTTGATTCCTCACTTGCTTTACCTCAACCCAATCCCCCAACCCCAGCAACAGTGAATCCATCAGTGAGCTTTCTCTTCCTCCAGAATTAATCTTCATTTCCTCCACTTCTCCCCACCCTCTTTTTCAAACCACATTTCACAATCTATAGCTACTTTCTTTATGTTTCCCTTGCTTTTTTAGTGATTTTACCGAAGTAGAATGTAGGCTCCATAAATATAAAGGAATATGTTTGTGTACCACCAATACCTTTACTTTGAATGCGTGAAATTTGTTTTGTCCCAAATGTAACCTTCTGCATTCTTCACATACCCAGCTATGCCTGCTGTATAGTTGTCATTCAGTAAGGATTTGTGGAAAGAAGGAATCCGTCCTTCACCGGTTTAGAGCAGGTGGCCCTCCAGCCTCTGTACTCTGCTGTTCACAGTGATTTACTTATGTTTTACAGTTTTGCTAGGCCTTTTGTAGGAGGCAGCCGATTCTGTATTTATTTGTTTTGTATGATCTAACCTTGTTCTATAGTGGTTGCTTTTATTGTTTGGGTTATATATAGTGTGTTTAGCAGTGTACAAGGAACATTAAACATGGAGTTTTGTTCACACTCATACCATAGGGTTGTCACTAAAGAGCCACCTTACATCAAAGCACGTTTAAATCAGTTTATTTCTAATGGAGATGATGGAAGGATTCATTGTTCTCCTCTCTCCTAGAAATCTTTAAATTTGATGATTATCTGAGCCCTTGCAAAATGAAAGCAGGGAAGATAGAATGAAACAATGCTGTGAACATAATGCATTAGAAATTTTCATTCATCAGCTCACAAGTCTTTTTCCCTTAAGGCAGAATCATAGTATATTTGACTTACATGAAGTATCTGTGAAGTCAGATTTAACTTTAATCAAACAGAGCAGGAACTATGACATAAACAACTCTGCTGAGCTTAACAGAGGTGGGAAAATCTTTCCCATGCTGACCATGAGCAATTTCATATTGAATCTAAATTCCCTCAGAGTTGGATATCCAACACCACTAAGTGCCAACTAATTAAGCACCAGAAAACTCAAAAGATAGACAAACTGCATGTATGCAGTGAATGTGGGAAAGCCTTCATCAAGAAATCTTGGCTTGTTAGACATCAGAATTGTCACAAACTGTTTCAATGCAGTGAATGTTTGAAAGCTTTCCCCACAAAGCACAAGCTTATTATACATCAAAGAACTCAAATGGGAGAGAGGTGGCATGGCTGCAATGAGTATGGAAGAACTTTCCTCTACATGTCTTGTCTTCTTAGACATAAAAGAAAAGACACAAGAAAGAAACATGTAGATTAGGCAAGGTGGAAAACCCTTCCACAGCGAGTCACGCCTCATCACATACCGGTGATCTCAGGCAGGACAAAAACCCTGTTAGCACAGTGACTATGCAGATGCCTTCTGTGGCAGCTCAGACATCAGTAAACACCAGTGGGCTCCTGACAAATGGGAACATAGTCCTTGTGGGACAGCCTGTTGCCAGAAGTGAACCATCAGGAGATAATAGAGAAGTTGTACAGCAGAGAGTCCTTATGAATATAGTGTATGTGGTAGTGCCTTCAGTGATCAATTACGTAATATTTTTGCCCCACAAAACCTATAGGATAAACTGAGATACATTCACTGGGGGCTAGTGATTAGCAAAAATTTGTATTTCATTGTATGGCTACAAAGTGTATCCTGAGGGAAATCATATGAATGCAGGAACTGGGAAAGCCTGACATGCTCATTGTATGTAAATATGTGCATTCATTTAATGACATTATCTCATTTTAACGTAAACACATACAGTGTGATTGCTCTCATGTGTCAGTTAAATGAATTAAAGTTCAAGTTCATATCAGTGGATAAAATAAGTAATGTAATTTTTTTTTTTTCCAAACAGAATGAGTCTTAACTTTTATTTCTTGTTATCCTTGGGTTCCATGAGTCATCTCTATATCCTTATTTTTTTTTAACTCTGTCTTTATTCCTTGAGCAATCTTTTTTTTTCAATTGTAATACCTTATGTTTTATTTCATTTTGGTGATGATTTTTATTGTGCTCTATGTGAAAGTTTACAGAGCAAATTAGTTTCTCATTAAACAATTAATACACATATTGTTTTGTGACATTGGTTGTAATGTGAATTTTTAAAACAGAAAAGATAACCAGTATCTGAAATTGTTGCCTGTTGTTGTTGTTAGTTCCCATGGAGTCGATTGTGAGTCATGTTGACCTCATGTGATATAAACGAACAATCACTTGGGAGAGAAACCCTAAGGGGCAATGTTGGATTGGTGGGATTTGGGCACATATGTATATTAGTTCAGTTTCCCCCAGATCTATGTGAAGGAACAATTGAAAACCAGAATGTCTACTATCAATTTTAGAGCTTTATATTATGCAGAGGAACCTATGAAATAATAGACTTACACTGAGTCTATTCATGAGTGTAAGGAATATTTCTCACATCCTGCCTTTGTGCCTGGCTGTGTTTCCAGGAGCTGAGGATGCAGTGGTGAATAAAAAAGAAAAAGCCCATGCCCTCTTGGAGAGAGCACTGAGTTAGTTGGATTATATTTAAGTGGAGTCTTGACACTCCAGCTAATCTAGTCAAAGGATGATGCAGTATCTGTATTAGGTGAAATACACATGGAATAATTGGTAGAAGGGGTGTAGTTAGAAGTTTTGAGAGTTAGAAAATCTTAAAACTTCTAATGACAGTTTCTTGTCAAAATCTAGTTGCCATTGAGTTGATTCCCACTCCTGATGACCCCGTGTGTGTGAGATTAGAACTCTGCTTCCTAAGGTTGTCCATGGCTGATTTTTTGGAAGTAGATCACCAGGTCTTTCTTTCATGGCACCTCTGGGTGGACTCAGCCCTCCACCCTTACAGCTTAGCAGCCGAGTGCATTAACCATTTATACTACTCACAAATTCCGTGGGGTAAGGCCTCCTTTTAATGATACTTAACTGTCCTAGGATACAAGTTACTTTCTTAATGCCTTTGTCTTATCTCCCTAATTAGATTATAAATTCCTTAATATTTTTTATTACTATTGTAGTGACATGAGTTCCTTTACATGGCCTTTAGCCTTGGTTTTTTGTGGAAGCCACTTGGGAGATATTTTTACCCTAAGCTCTGAGGTGTTCTTGCCTTTGCCCTAGCTTTTTGGAGAGGGAACCTGAGGAGAGGGGTTCTCCCAGTTTGTTTTCTACCCCCAGAGAGTTTGTTACTTTTGCCCAGGGAATTTCCCCATGTTGATTGACATTTTCCTGGATTAGGTGTAAACAACTTGATGGTTTCATACTTTTGTCTGGGTGGCCTGGTAATTTAACAAGACCTGAGTTGATTGATGGAGCCCTGGACGCTAATCATAAGGGCGGCAGTTTGAATCCACCAGCCGCTCCTTGGAAACCCCACGGGGCAGTTCTATTCTGTACTGTAGGGTTACTATGAGTCGGAATCGACTCAATAGCAGTGGGTTTGTTTTTTTTTTTTTTTTCCATTATTATCAATAATTTGACAGCAATAATTTATGACTGTTTAAATTTTAAAATAAATTAAAAATTCAGTTCCTCAGTTGCACTAGCCACATTTCATGTGTTCAGTAGCCATGTGTGACTAGTGCTTACCAAATTGGACAATGAGCAAGACTCTGTATAACTCTTTATATGGCGATATGCTGAGAGGATTCTTCATCATTTCAATCATCCCGGAAAATTAGAGAGACTGGCTTACGTGGTTTTATATTTTCCAGCACACAGAAAAATAACTAATTATATATTGATTTGGAAAGTGAATGAATGATCTCATGAACTAATCAAAGATTGTTTTGTCATTGATGTGAATGAGCCATTGGAAGGCAGTTTACAGAACAGAATTGTCCCAAGAAATGTTTTAATGTATCATTTGAGAGAATAAGTAACGGAATGTAGAGTTGGAAGAACAGAAAAGGAGAAGGATCCCCAGAATAAGTAGAATAAAATGGAAAGCCAGAACCTTAGTCTGTAAGAATGGAAGTGGTTGCTGTTGTTGCTCTTAGTTGCCATCAATTCAGTTCTGACTCATAGTGACCCCATGTGTACCAATTAGAACTGCTCCATAGGGTTTTTAAGGCTGTGACCTTTCGCATAGTCATCAAATCAAATCCAAATCTTCATTTTTCACTGCTGTTCAGTTCTAACACTAAGCACGTATGCAGTACTTCTGTCTCTGACACTAGCCCCTCATAGTTGGGTCAGATCTCACTAGTGAAAAGGACATAGTCCTTCAACCCAAGACCTTGGATGCCCGAAGCCTCTCCTTGCTTCTGACCTACAGATTCAGGGTTTTCCCACTACCCCTTCAGAATTTCAGCTGCAAGTGTGGAGACCAACTTGCTACAAATTTGGGGGTTTCCTCTACCCCCTTAGTATACTAGCCACAAGGTTAGAGTTTCCCAGCATCCTTCTGACCTGGTGGCTCACACTAATACCTTGTGTTTCATAATTTGCTAGAATGACTCACATAGAATGACTCACACAGCTCATGAAAAATGGTATTCTTACAATTACAGCTTTGTTATAGCAAAAAAAGATACAAAGACATGCATAGATCAAGGTCTGGTAGGGTTCCCAACAAAAGCTTCAATGACTGTGGCACAGTGCATTACTTAATATTGTCCTTTTAACCATGCATGGTCTTATAACTGCTACACAATGATTGGGTAGGACTAAGCAAGTAAGATGCTTGCGGCCCACCAAGGGGATTGAATAGCTTTCTAACAATGCAAATAAGGTTCATGAAATGCTTGCAGGGGGTGGGGTGGGACCATGCAAATAAGGTATATGGAACCCTAATGAGGGGATTAGTCAATTCTGCCATCCTTCTAGGCTTAAAACGAGAGTCAATCACAGAGCAGGATAGGAGAGAACCTCCTAGCCCATGTGCTGTGATAAATCACTTTTATATGGCCTTTTTTGCCATGGTCTTCCAACTCCCACCAAATGACTAGATGGGGCTATGGAAATGAGGTGCTTGTGGCCCATCAGGGGGATTGGATGACTAGCTAATAATGCAAATAAAGTGCATGGCACCCTTGTGGGGGTGAGACCATGCAAATAAGGTGTATGGAACCCTAACGAAGGTATTGGTCAGTTTTACCATCGAGCTAGGCTTAAAAAGATAGCCAATCCCAGAGCAGAAAAGGAACCTCACTATCATCAAGCAAGAAGAGCTAGGAGCAGAGTGTGTCATTTGGACCCCAGGTCCTTGCGCTGAGAACCTCCTAGACCCATGCAGCGCTATGGATCACTCTTGTACGGCCTTCTCACCATGGTCTTGTAACTCCCACTAAATGACTGGGTGGGACTATGCAAATGAGGTGCTTGCGGCCCACAAGGGGATGGGATAGCATACTAATAATACAAATAAGGTACATGAAACCCTTGAGCGGGTAGGACCATGCAAATAAGGTGTATGGATCACTTATGAGGGGATTGGTTAGTTTTGCCATCCTGCTAGGCTTAAAGGGAGACATGGAGAGAGAGGAGCTGTTACATGGAAGACAGCAAGAGATGGTGGTAATGGAAGACAATGAGAGATGGCAGCACAGCAGTAGCAAGCGCAATAGCGGCATGAGGCAACTGGAGCAGGAGACTGGTGTGAGATGGCTACGGTGGGGCCTGTTGACCCACGGAGCTGAGAGTTGTAACAGTTGCCCAAGAAGGCCCCGAGCAGGGCCCAGCAGAGCCCAACGGCAGCAAGGCCCTGAGCAGGGCCCAGCAGCAAAGGGCGAGAAGAAGCTGTCCTGATCAAGAACTGTATTCTGAGTTGTTTCTGTTGCTTCTGCGTTGTACCTGATTCCAAATTGCACCCTCTTGTTTTTCTAATAAACTACTTAACTGTAAGTATGGTTTGTGAGTTCTGTTAGATGTTGCAGTGAATTATGGAACCCAAAGATTGGAGGGAGAGTGCTGAGGGGAAGGGCAGTAGCTGATGTTAGAGATGAGGAAGTGGGATGGCAGTTTGCAAAATTTGGACATTTGGGACATCTTTAACCTCCATCTCATAGGAACCAGCTTTGTGCTGATCCTTATAAAAGAAATTATTCACTTACTTGGTGTCAGAATGATGGGATTTGCTGTAATGGCCCAGATTCACTGGAATATGTGGTTTTGGGAAAGAGGTGGTAAATGGGATAATGAGAAACTTTTGAATCTGGATGGGATGAGAAACATCCATGGATTGAAGCAGATGTTATGTTGCAGTCAGTTATCCAAGGCAACAGCTATCCATGGGAAGTAGGAGTGGCAGGTCTAACTCCTGAGGGTTTGGCTTGTTGGGTGCATAAGGACAGAGTGATAAGGAAAGGATGAGACATACAATTTCTTGGTTGCTGTTACCAGTGATAGCTGTAATGACAGGGAAAAAGAATGTAGGGGTGAATCATAATACTGAACCAAGCCTAGATCCAGTCTGGTTGCAGCTACTTCAGTAGTCTTAATATCGACCAGGAAAGGAAAAATCGTGTCAGAACAAAGGAAATACCCCTATGACTGCTGATCACCAAGAAGGTAGTTGGGAGGGGAATGAGCAAAATGAAGAAACAGTTGAAACTAGGGGGTATAATGTAAAGGAGTTGCTTCAGTTCGTAGATGTGTATCATCAGATTTCTGAGGAACTGTAACTACAATGGATTGTGAGAGCGACTAATTTAGGGGCAGTGTCTTTAGTTTTGAATGCTGCAGAATGGAAGAAAGAGTATGTTTGGGTTCATGCAAGACCCACAACTCAGTGTGGAACAGTCAAGAATGATGATACAAGGTACGGTTGCACAGCAGGTTAACACGAAGGGTACAACCAGCCTGAAGGATTGGATAAAATTTACAGTGAGATTGGTTTACCCTGAGAAGGGAAACTGCCTTCTCCCCCTCTAAATACCCTTGATGTGCTGCTTATGCAAGCCATGGCTTTATGATGATTAGGATATTTCCCCAGTGCGTATGCCCCTGACACAGGTCATGGCAGATACAGTAATCAAGGAAGCCCCTTCTACATGCGCACCCCATATAAACTTGCTGCTGTGAAACAAAGCAATAATAGGAGAAGCCTTGTTGGATCTATTGGCATAGCTTTCCTGCGTGGGTCTTACAGATGGAAGAATATAAGGGTGATTCATAGACTAGTGGGAAGAGGCAATGGGGAAAGAACTTACTGCAGCAAGATGGAAATTTTTAAATGTTACTAAGAAATGGAATGAATATAGTAGACATTGATGGAGTTTAGATAAAGTTTCTAATGCATCACTATAGGAGGTTGGGTGGACCAAACAGGAAACTCCTGCTGGTGCCCCATTGTTAAAGAGGCCTAAACAAGTCTGTTCTATTTACCACAGTTGGTAGAAATTTAATGATGGGAAGTCCCACCTGGGACCATTTGGAGCAGAAGCTCAGCTAGTCAATCTAGATAAGGACTGACAAGGGGCCAGGGTCTTCTGGTCCAGCCCCCAGCAGGGGACACTATGCAATATGTACATGTTTAGGTGAAATGGCCCAGGGGTGGGGAAGAGACAGGAGCCCAATGCCCTGTAATGCCCAAACCTGTCAATAAAATCTTGAAGGGGCCTAAGGTTAAATTGGGGGAATATGGGAATGCAGTGGTTGATGGGACTAAGGTGAAAGTTTAGATGAGAATTGGAAAATATAACATCTTGTATGAAGCAGTTGCATTTCTGTTACCAGAATGTATTATTGGTATGGTTATTATGTCTAATGGGAGAACACCCCTTCTGTCTGATAATGTAAAGCTAAAGGTGTGTAAGTCTGACCTTAGGGCAGTATTGACTGGATATGCTAAATGGGAACCATTAGAATTGTCCTAACCACTTAGGTTGTTGATGTGAAACAATATAGGATACCTGGTGGACAAAAGATTACTGCTTTGATTAAAGACCTGCTGTAGGCTGGAGTGTTGGTGCCAATAAATTCTCTGTATAATAGCCCTGTTTGGTCCGTGAAAAAGGCAAGTGGCTCGTGGATGCTGACAGTAGACTATCGAGCCCTAAATAAAGTAGTGCCACCTGTGGCTTCAGCTGTTCCAGACATGGTATCAACGATGCAGAAAATACAGAAGGCTAAGGACTGGTATCCAGTGATTGACCTTGAAAATTAAAATGCCTTTTTCTCCATCCCAATCTTGGAAAAGAGCCAGCCACAGTTAGCTTTATGTGGGAAAGATTCCAATTTACATTCACTCTGTTGCCACAGGGTTACTTGAATTCATCAGCTTACTGTCATAGTTTGGTTAGAAGAGACTTGGACTTGTTGCAAATTTCAAGTGTAATGGTATATTACATCGATGATATTGTGTTAATATCAAACCCTGAAGAGTAGGCTAGGGCTGATTTGAATACAGTCATGGCCTGCATGCCCAGCAGAGGCTGGATAACAGATCTAGCAGAAGTCCAGGGCTCTGTCCAAACAGTGAAATTCTTGGGAATAACTTGGGCAGGAGCCACCCATGACATTCCACAGGCAACCAAGAATAAGTTGCTGTTACTACCTACCCCCAAAACTAAACAGGAGACCCAGTGTTTGGTTGATCTGTTTGGATTTTGGAGAATGCATATTCCACATCTGGGAATATTACTGGCTCCTATCCACAAAACTACTCAGAAGAAAACATTTGAATGGAGGCCAGAGCAATAGCAGGCTATGTCTGACTTACAGAAAACAGTCTCACTCTCCCTGCCTTTCGGCCCTTATGGTCCAGATTCAGACATGATTTTAGAGGTGTCTGTCACACGTGCTTATGCAGACTGAAGCTTAATGGCAAAAACCTGAGAACACTGCACTACGGTGACTGCTAGGATTCGGGAGTAAAAAGCTTCCAGATGCTACAGCACAATAGACAGCATTTGAAAGGCAATTACTTGCCTGCTGTTGGGCATTGATTGAGATTGCCTCAATGACAGAAGGACATAAAATTATCATGAGACCTGAAATACCCATAATGTCTTGGGTGATGTCAGAGAAACACTCTAATAAGGAAGGCAGTACCCAAAATTGTTCCATAATAAAACGGAAACGATTCATGCAAGAACAAGCTGCTACCCCTTTGGGAACAAGGGAGAATGAAAAAAACTAAAGATACAAGGGAAAGATTAGTCCAAAGGACTAATGGACCACAACTACCACAGCCTCCACCAGACTGAGTCCAGTACAACTAGATGGGGCCTGGCTACCACCACTGACTGCTGACAGGGATCACTATAGAGGGTCCTGGACAGAACTAGAGAAAAATGTAGAACAAAGTTATAACTCACAAAAAAAGAGCAGACTTACTGGCGTGACAGAGACTGGAAGAAACCTCAAGAGTATGGCCCCTGGACACACTTTTAGCTTAGTAATGAAGTCACTGATGAGGTTCACCCTTCAGCCAAAGATGAGACAAGCCCATAAAACAAAATGAGACTAATGGGGCACACCTGCCCAGGGGCAAGGACTGGAAGGCAGGAGGGGACAGGAAAGCTGGTAATGAGGAACCCAAGGTCAAGAAGGGAGAGTGTTGACATGTTGTGGGGTTATTAACTAATATCATAAAACAATATATGTACTGTTTAATGAGAAGCTAGCTGTGTGAACCTTCATCTAAAGTACCATTAAAAACAAAAAGCTGCTGAGGGAATGCAGGGAGGTACCCACTGTATCCACAAGTAGGTAGTCTCTTTTCCCATAGGTCCTACCGTGGAACCACTTGAGAAGCTACCAGTGCTCATTACTACACGGACAGTGCTCTGTGAACAACTTTCTGCTGACCAGCAGAAGGCTGCTTTGTTCACGAATGGCAGTTCCAGGGTACATGGACAGCATTTGATGTGGAAAGCTGCTGCATTAAGACCAGCAGATGGAAAACCCTGAATGAAGAAGATAAGAACAGGTCAGCTCAATGGACTAAACTGAATGCTGTCTTCCTAACCATGATGGAAGAATTGGGCAATTGTGAGAGCCCATATGTTTGCATTTTTACCAATTCATGAGCAGTAGCCAACGACCTGGCTATATAGTTAGGCAAATGGGCGATGGAAAATGGGACTATTAAGGGGACAGTTGTGTGGGGCATGGACCTATGGAAAGCACTCTGGGAATTTAGAGGGCACGTTAAAATAGGACACGTTGATGCCCATCAGAAGAACCCCCTTCCTGGGCTTCTCTGGAGGATCTGGGGAAGAGAGGGTGGGGAAGAATGCTGGTGCCACTATACAGTTCTTCCCCATATCACCCAAAATTGCTATTTTCTACCAGATGCTGCGGTCCCAGGATGGGGATGCAGCTGTGGGTGCTGGAATCAAGGGTGAGCCATAAGCAAGAGACTGTAACTGTACCCCTGAACCTGTATGCAAGAATTCCCAAGGGCCTGATGGGATGGACTGTACCTTCCCCCAATCTGACAAAATCGGAGTTGACTGAGTACTGCCGTATTGCCTAGTGAGCAAGATAGGCCATTAGTGTACCTATGTAACCCTACCCAACATAAGTGGGAGTGGACTGAGGGGGAAGTATTTGCTAGCTACCAGCATTTTGCTACTGCAGCTGAAACTGATGTCCCTTTTTAATGGCGTGGTGGAGGTATCTGACCTCTTCTAACTTCGCAAGGGTGAAGGAGAATCAAGATCAACAGCCCAAGGATGATTCCTGTGAAGCATAGGTCAGAAATGCCCCCTCTCTGCCATCTTTACCAATTCTGATACCAACTGTCCCTCCTTTGGAACTCTCTACTTCTCTGCTGAGATCAGTAATTCATTGCAGTGGCCACACAGAACTGAAGGACAGTGCTCACGATTATGGAGTTTATTAAGGCAGCAAAAGGTTACAATTCATATTCAGGAATGCTCAAGATACGTTTATTCCATCAGGACAGCCTCTTCTCAGCCGTGCCTGCAAGTACACCTCTCTCTGGCCCTCATCCTGTCCTGCTCAGGCAGGTGACAGAGTTCTTGTAGCTTTGCCTATAAGTGCCCCAAGGATCCCCACTGTGCCTGTACGCTTTGGCCCAAAGGCGCTCAGCTCTAGCTCCGTGGGTCAGTAAACCTAACTTCACCAAGTTCTGGGAGGCATCCTACTCCACGAGCAAGCCTCTTGTCCAAAGGCACTTACCTTTGTCACTCCATGGCCTCCCAGCCCACCACACCATCTCCTGCCAGTCTCCTACCGATCTTCCTCTGCTGCCACCATTTCTCTGCCACTGCTGCTTGCTGTGTTCATTGTTACAGCTCTCTCTCTTGTTCTCCTGTTTCCAGGAGCCTCCCAGCACCCCAGGTCCACAGGACTTGCTCTACTCCGAACTCTTCTTCCTCGGTGGTGGTGAGATCCTCCTCTCCCACCTCTGGGATGGCTCATTTTAAGCCTAGTTGTTGTTGTTTGTTGTTAGGTGCCGTCAGGTCGGTTCCAACTCAGCAACCGTATGTACAACACAACGAAACACTGCCCAGTCCTGTGCCATGCTCACAATCGTTATGCTTGGGCCCATTGTTGCAGCCATGGTGTCAGTCCATCTTGTTGAGGGTCTTCCTCTTTTTTGCTGATGCTCTACTTTACCAAGCATGATGTTCTTCTCCAGGGACTGATCCCTTATGGCAGCATGTCCAAAGTATGTAAGACATAGTCTCACCATCCTTGCGTCTAAGGAGCATTCTGGTTGTACTTCTTCCAAGACAGATTTGTTTGTTCTTTTGGCAGTCCATAGTATATTCAATATTCTTTGCCGACACCACAGTTCAAAGACGTCAATTCTTCTTCGGTCTTCTTTATTCGTTGTCCAGCTTTTGTATGCATATGATGGCGATTGAAAATACCATGACTTGGGTCAGGCGCACCTTAGTCTTCAAGGTGATATCTTTGCTTTTCAACACTTTAAAGAGGTCCTTTGCAGCAGATTTGCCCAGTGCAGTGCGTCTTTTGATTTCTTGACTGCTGCTTCCATGGGTGTTGATTGTAGATCCAAGTAAAATGAAATCCTTGATAACTTCAATCTTTTCTCCATTTATGATGATGTTGCTTATTGGTCCGGTTATGGGGATTTTTGTTTTCTTTGTGTTGAGGTGTAATCCATACTGAAGACTGTGGTCTTTGATCTTCATCATTAAGTGCTTCAGGTCCTCTTCACTTTCAGCACAAGGTTGTGTCATCTTTATATTGCAGGTTGTTAATGAGCCTTCCTCCAGTCCCAATGCACCATTCTTCATATAGTCCAGCTTCACGGATTATTTGCTCAGCAGACAGATTGAAGTATGGTGAAAGAATGCAACCCTGACACACACCTTTCCTGACTTTAAACCATGCAGTATCCCCTTGTTCTGTCTGAACAACTGCCTCTTGATCTATGTACAGCTTCCTCATGAGCACAATTAAGTGTTCTGGAATTCCCGTTCTTCTTATTGTTATCCATAATTTGTTATGATCCACACAGTTGAATGCCTTAGCATAGTCAGTAAAACACAGGTAAACATCTTCCTGGTATTCTCTGCTTTCAGCCAGGATCCATGTGACATTAGCAATGATATCCCTGGTTCCTCGTCCTCTTCTGAATCCGGCCTGGATTTCTGGCAGTTCCCTGTCGACATACTGGTGCAGCAACTTATGAATGATCTTCAGCAACATTTTACTTGTGTGTGATGTTAATGATATTGTTTGATAATTTCTGCACTCGATTGGATCACCTTTCTTGGGAATAGGCATACATATGGATTTCTTCCATTCGGTTGGCCAGGTAGCTGTCTTCCAAATTTCTTGGCATAGACGAGTGAGCACTTTGAGCACTGCTTCCATTTGTTGAAACATCTCAATTGATTTTCCGTCAATTCCTGGAGCCTTGTTTTTCACCAATGCCTTCAGCACAGCTTGGACTTCTTCTTTCAGTACCATCAGCTCCTGATCATATGCTACCTCTTGAAATGGTTGAATATCGACCAGTTCTTTTTGGTATAATGACTGTGTATTCCTTCCATCTTCTTTTGATGCTTCCTGCGTTGTTTAATATTTTCCCCATAGAATCCTTCACTATTGCAATTTGAGGCTTGAATTTTTTGTTCAGTTCTTTCAGTTTGAGAAATGCCGAGCGTGTTCTTCCCTTTTGGTTTTCTATCTCCAGCTCTTTGCGCATGTCATTATAATACTTCATTTGTCTTCTCGAGCCTCCCTTTGAAATCTTCTGTTCACCTCTTTTACTTCATCATTTCTTCCTTTTGCTTTAGCTACTTGAAGTTCAAGAGCAGCTTTCCAAGTCTCTTCTGACATCCATTTTAGCCTTTGCTTTCTTTCCTGTCTTTTTAATGATCTCTTGCTTTCTTCATGTATGATGTCCTTGATGTCATTCCACAACTCGTCTGGTCTTCAGTCATTAGTGTTGAACACATGAAATCTATTCTTGATATGGTCTGTAAATTCAGGTAGGATATACTCAAGGTCATACTTTGGCACTCATGGACTTGTTCTCATTTTCTTCAGTTTCAACTCGAACTTGCATTCGAGCAACTGGTGGTTTGTTCCGTAGTCAGCCCCTAGCCTTGTTTCGACTGATGAAACTGAGCTTTTCCCATTGTCTCTTTCCACAGATGTAGTCGATTTGATTCCTGTATGTTCCATCTGTCGAGGTCCATGTGTATAGTCGCTGTTTATATTGGTGAAAAATGTATTTGCAATAAAGAAGTCGTTGGTCTTTCAAAATTCTATCACATAATCTCCGGCATCGTTTCTATCACCTAAGCCTAAAGGGATGGCAAAACTGACTAGTCCCCTTGTTAAGGTTCCATACACATTATTTGCATAGTACCAGTTTATCATTGTGTGTGAGTCACAGAGACTGTGGCTAGAAGGCCCTTTTTAGGTAATTCACTGCACTGCACTGATGAAGATCAAAGACTACATTACAGCCTTCAATATGGATTACACATCAGCATAAAGAAAACAAAAATCCCCACAACTAGACCAATAAGCCACATCATGATAAATGGGGAAAATGTTGAAGTTGTCAAGGATTTCATTTTACTTGGATCCACAGTCAACACCCATGGAAGCAGCAGTCAAGAAATCAAACGATGTATTGCATTGGCCATATCAGCTGCAAAAGACCTCTTTAAAGTGCATGTGAAAGCTGGACAATGAATAAGGAAGACCAAAGAAGAATTGATGCCTTTGAATTACGGTGTTGGGAAAGAATATTGAATATACCATGGACTGCTAGAAGAACGAACAAATCTGTGTTGGAAGTAGTACAGCTACAGTGCTCCTTAGAAGCAAGGATGGTGAAGCTTTGTCTCACATACTTTGCACATGTTATCAGGAGGGACCAGCACCAGGAGAAGGACATCATGCTTGGTAAAGTAGAGGATCAGAGAAAAAGAGGAAGCCCTTAAGGGGATGGATTGACCCAGTGGCTGCAACAGTGGAATCAAAGATAGCAGTGATTGTGAGGATGTGGCACAGGACTGGACAGTGTTTCATTTCTGTTGTACACGGGGTTGCTGTGAACCAGAACCGACTTGAAAGCATCTAACAACAACAACAAGGCAGTAATGGAAATTCTGTTGTCTGTGCTCCTTCCAAAGTCTCAGACCCTTGCTAGCCTGTGTAGGTGGACAAAGATTCTGCTCGATGGGCAGAGAAGTAGAAACTGTCACAGAAGTAAGTAAAACTTTGGAACCCTTCGTAGTTTAGGAGAAAAACAGGCCAGTGCATATTTTGTTGTTGATTCATCCTCCCTCGGAGGTGTGTGGACGTGGTGTAGTGAGGATCCATGGAATTCCTCGGGGGAGTGTCGGAGTCAGGTTTTTGTGGCAAGTAGGTGGGAGTTCGTTGCCTTTGGGGTCAGTCAGGAGGGACATGCCTTTGTACAACAATTAAGGCTATCAACGATTGTCAAAGTATGGGGTCTTTTTAGATCTCTGATGGCAAGGGGTGAATGTGCTATTTACAATGAATATGGTGTCTAGTAAGGGTTTGGGATTTAATATGAGGCTCAGTGAACCTGGAGCCGGAGGGATGGACATTGTATGGGGTATCTGGTCCAGGTTTCGCATTAATATGGGGCTGGGGGTGGTCTGTGTCTGTGCTACAGAGGCTTGTGAGGCTTCAAACTTTGGAAGCCCAGGATCCATCACTGGTAGTTGAGTTGAGGTTGGAAACTCAGCTGCTGGGACAGAAGGTAGTTCGGTCCCCAGGCAATTGTTCGAAATTCTTGATTTAGGTAATGCTAGTCTTTTCCTTCTCCAGTTCATGGAGTACAGTCTTAGGAACTAATCACCCCGTCCATCTAGGGCTGCTTTCGCACTGCAAAAGTAGATTTGAGTTGTTGTATCGGAGGCCTTATGGCCCGCAAAGCTTGCCATAAATTCACACTTTTTGTTTTGCTGACAGCATCTCTATTTTGTTAATTATTCATTCCTCTGTGAATATGATCCTTATCCTAGTTTATTAATAAGTCCCATATCCTGGTAAGCCCTTGTTTGTCCAATTTCAGTTCCCACTGCTAGTGTTAGAAATGGTATGGAGATGAGTTTCTGTATATGGCTGAATTCTACCAATGCATGTATAGGGTTGCTACGAGTCGGAATTGACTCGACAGCAGTGGGAGGAGATGTTTGTAAAAATCTACTTGGTGTAATGAGGTGTGAACAGTTGCCTAGATTCCTGAAAGATAAGAGTTAGAATCAGCACAAAGCTGGTTCCTATGAGGTGAAGGTCACACATGCCTCCTCTATTCTCCAACTTCTTCACCATTTCTGACACCAGTCATTTCTCCCATGGCACTCTATACTTCTCTACTTATTTTGATAATTTGTTGCAATGGCCACAGGAACTCACAAACTATCCTTAAAATTGAGTGGTTTATTAAGGAATGTGCAATGGATCGCTTTTAATATGGCCTTTCTCACCATGGTCTTGTAATTCCCACCAAGTGATTGGGTGGGACTATGCAGATAAGGTGCTTGGGATCCACCAAGGGGATTGGACAGCTTGCTAATAATGCAAATAAGGTGCATGACACGCTTCTGGGTGTAGGGCCATGCAAATAAGGTGTATGGAACCCTAAAAAGGGGATTGGTCAGTTTTTCCCTCCCACTAAGCTTAAAATAAGCCATCCCAAAGTCAGAAAGGGAAGACTTCATTATCACCAAGAAGAGACAGGAGTGGAGCACATCCTTTGGACCTTGGGTGCCTGCACTTAGAACCTCCTAGACCCAGGAGACAGACAGCTGTGACATCGGAGATGGTGCAAGGTGGTGAGATGCAGTGGCAAGCGTGGAAGAGAACTGGCAGCAGCAGAACCAGGAGACCGACAGGAGATGGCACGTGGGCTTCCTGCCCACAGAGTGAGAAAGCTGACTGCCTTTGGGCAGGAGGCTTGCTGGCAGACTGGGATGCCTCTGGACACTTGATGCAGCTAGACTTGCTGACCCACAGAGCGAGAGAGCTGAGTGCCTTCAGGCAGGATGCTTGCTGGCAGAGTGTGGTGCTTCTGGGTACTTATTGTGGAGCTAAGGAGCTTTGGAATACTTTCCCAAGCAGGGGAGAAGCCAGATCGACCCAAAAGGTCCAAAGGGCTGACGGGTGGAGTGCCAAGAGGCCAACGGCCAGGGATAGGCCTGCGTGTGGGCTTGGCTGAAAAGTTGTCCTGACCAAAGAACTGTAACCTGAATTGTTCCTGATCTTGAATTATAACCTGTTATTTCTGTAATAAACCCCATAATCATGAGTATTATCTATGAGTTCTATGTGACCACTGCAGTGAACTATCGAACACAGCAGAGAAGTAGAGTGCCATGGCACGGTGTCAGAATTGGTGAAAATGTTGGAGAGAAGGGGTATATCTGACTTCTGTTTAATAGGAATCAGCTTTGGGCTGATGATGATGGTGATTCTCTCTCCCCTCATGACGTTAGAGGAGGTCAGACACCCCCACCACGGCATTTTTACACTTCACTAGTCCACTCATAAAAACTGCTTTTCACAATCTGCAGCTACTTTCTTTATGGCTTTCCTTGCTGTTTTTCAGTGGTTTACAAAACTAGAATGTAGGCTCCGTAAACATAAGGAATATGTTTGTGTATCCCTAAATGAACAATTTCTTTTATAAGGATCAGCACAAAGCTGGTTCCTATGAGGTGGAGGTTAAAGATGTCCTAAATGTCCAACTTTTCCAAACTGCTGCAACACTCCATCATCTCTAACATCAGCTACTCCCTCTTGCCTCAGTACTCTCCCTCCTGTCTTTGGGTTGGGTAATTCACTGCGACATCTCATAGAACTCATGAACTGTACTTACAGTTAAGTGGTTTATTATTGAAGTAACGGTACAACTCAGGGTAGGGATCAACTTGGAAGTAACATGAACAGCTCAGGAAGCAGTTCCTCAGTCAGCACAGCTTCTTCTCACCCTCTGCCACTGGCCCTGCTGAAATCTTGCTGCTGGGCCCTGCTGGGGCCTTGCTGCCACCGGGCCCTGCTGGGGGCCGTCCATGCAAGTGTTACATCTCTTAGCTGCATGATTTGGCAAGCTCCACTGCAGCCATGTCGCACTGGTCTACTGATTCCTGTTGTCTCACGCTGTCATCTCTCTCTGTCTTCTGTGTTACAGGTCTCTCTCTCTCTGTCTCCTGGATCCTAGAAGGTCTCAGTGCATTGATTTCTGGGTCCAGGGACATGCTTCACTCCTGGCTATTCTTTCTCGGTGGTCATGAGGTCCTCCTGTGGGCCTCTGGGATGGCTTATTTTAAACTAGTGGGGTGGCAAAACTGACCAATTCCCACATTAGCATTCCATGCACCTTATTTGCATGGTCCCACCCCGACAAGGGCACCATGCACCTTATTTACATTATTAACAAGATATCCAGTCCCCTTGGTGGGCCATAAACACCTCATTTGCTTATTCACAGCCAGTCATTTGGTGGGAGTTATAAAGACTATAGTTTGGAGGGCCATATTAAGTAATTCACTGCATGACAATCCTCAACAACTTTACTACGTACATGTGAAAACTATTTTTTCCCAAATGTTACATTTTGCATTCTTCACATACCCATCTATGCCTGGTGCATTGTTGTCTTTCCCTAAGGATTTGTGGAGTGAATGAATCTGTCCTTCACCAGTTAGGATCAGGAGGCCCTCCAACCTCTGTGGTCTGCTGTTCACAGTGACTTGCTTTTATATTACAGTCTTTGCATGTTTTCTAAGGCTGTATTTAAGAAGCAGCCAAATCTGTGTTTATTCATTATATATTGTCTAACCTTGTTTCTACATTAACTGCTTTTGTCATTTGGATTATTTATACTTTTTTTATTAGTATGCAAGGAACATTAAGCATAGCATTTTATTCACGCTCATAGGGTTGTCATTAATGAGCTATCTTACATTAAAGCATTTTTTAAATAGCTTTATTCCAAATCAAGATGATGGAAGTTTTCATTGTTCTTTTCTTTTCTAGACATGTGTAAAATTGATGACCATCTGCGTGTGCACTCCCAAAATGAAAGCAGAGTGGATAGAATGGAACAATGCTATGAACATAATGCGTTGGAAAGTATCATTCATCAACATAGAAATAATTTTCCTTTAAGGCAAAATCATGAGGTCTTTGATTTAGACGAAAAAGTTGTGAACTTAAAATTAACTTTAATCAACCAGAACAGAAGCTATGAAATACATGACTCTGCTGAGCTTAACAGAGATAAGGAAACCTTTCTTCATGCTACCCATCAACAATTTCATACTGAAATTAAATTCCCTGAAAGTCAAAAATACAATAGTACTAAGTACCACCTCATTAAGCACCAGAAAACTCCCAAAATAGAGAAACCCCATGTACGTAGTGAATGTGGGAAAACCTTCATCAAGAAGTCTTGGTTCATTCATCACGAGATCATTCATACAGAAGAGAAACCCCATAGATGCAGTCTTTGTGGGAAAGCCTTCTCCAAAAAGTTCAAGCTCACTGAACATCATCAGAGTGCTCATATAGGAGAAAAACCATATAGATGCATGGAATGTGCCAAAGCTTATCTCTATAAATCACAGCTCAATAAACATCAGAAAACTCATATGGCAGAGAAACCCTTTATATGCAGTGCATGTGGAAAAGGCTTCATCCAGAAGAGAAATCTCATTATTCATCAGCGAACACATACAGGAGAGAAACCATATAAATGCAGTGAATGTGGAAAAGACTTCATCCAGAAGGGAAATCTCATTGTTCATCAGCGAACTCATACTGGAGAGAAACCCTATATATGCAGTGAATGTGGAAAAGGCTTTATCCAGAAAGGAAGTCTCATTACTCATCAGCTAACTCATACTGGAGAGAAACCCTATGTATGCGGTGAATGTGGTAAAGGCTTCAGCCAGAAGTCACGCCTCATTGCGCATCAGACGTTTCACACAGGAAAAACTCCCTTTGTATGCAGTGAATGTGGAAAACCTTTTTCCCAGAAGTCAAGTCTCATTGAACACCAAAGAATTCACACAGGAGAGAAACCCTTTCAATGCAGTGAATGTGGAAAAGCCTTTGCCACAAAGCAAAGGGTCATTATACATCAAAGATCTCATACAGGAGAGAGACCATATAGCTGCAATGAGTGTGGAAAAACTTTTGCTTATATGTATTGCCTTGTTAAACATAAAAGAATACACACAAGAGAAAAATGTGTAGATTCAGGTAAAGTGGAGGATCCTTCCACAGCAAGTCACAGCTCATTGCATACCAATGATCTCACGCAGAACAAAAACTCTGTTAATGTGACTATGCAGATGACTTCTGTGGCAGCTCAGACATCAGTAAACATCAGTGAGCTTGTATCAAATAGGAACGTAGTCCTTGTGGGACAGCCTGTTGACAGAAGTGAACCATCAGGAGATAACAGAGAATTTGTACAGCAGAGAAATCTTATTAATACAGTGAATGTGGTAGTGCCTATGAATGCAGTGAATGTGGTAGTGCCTTCACTGACAAATTATGTTTTCTTTTATGCATCACAAAACCTGTAGGATAAACAGATAAATTCACCGGGGCTAGTGATTAGCAAAAATTTCTACTTCATCGTATAGCTACGAAGTGTATCCCGAGGGAGATCCATGGAGGAACTGGGAAAGCCTGATATACTCATTGTACATAAATATGTGCACTGATATAAAAACATAATTTGATGTTAAACCAAATACACATTGATTGTTCTATTTTGTCAATTAAATGAATGAAAGTCTGACTTCATGTCAGTGGATGAAATAAGTACTGTGAATTTTTAAAACAGAAAAGTATTGGTATCTGGAATGTTGGCTTCTTGTTGTTAGTTTCTGTCAAGTCAGTTCCCATTCACAGTGCCTGCATGTGCTACAAATGAAAAACCACGTAGGAGAGAAAGCGTAAGGGGCAATATTGGATTTGTGGGATTTGGGGCACATATTTATCAGTTCAGTTTCCCGAGACAGTGTGAGGGATCATTTGGAAACAAAAATGTCTACCATAAACTTTTGGAACTTTAAAAAAATTTTTTTTCCCATACCAAAATTAATGCATACATTGTTATGTGACCCTAATTGCTCTCCCCGTACTGTGACAGCACACTCCTCAATTCCACCTGATTGCCCATGTCCATTCAACCAGATTCTAACCCTCTCTGCCTTCCCATCTCACCTCCAGACAGAAGCTGCCCATTTAGTCTCTTGTATCTACTTGAGCTAAGGGGCACACTCCTCACGAGTATCACTTTATGTCCCACAGTCCAGTCCAATGCCTGTCTGAAGAGTTGGCCTCGGAAATTTTTTTAGTTCTTGGCTTATAGAGAATCCGGGGCCATGCTTTCCGGGGTTCCTCCAGTCTCAGACCATTAAGTCTGGTCTTCTTACCAGAATTTGAGTTCTGCACTCCACCTTTCTCCCGCTCCGTCAGGGACTCTCTGTTGTGTTCCCTGTCATGGCTGTCATTGGTGGTAGCCGGGCACCGTCTAGTTCTTCTGGTCTCAGGCTGATGAAGTCTCTGGTTTATGTGGCCCTTTCTCTTGGGCTACTACTTTCCTTGTGTCTTTGGTGTTCTTCATTTTCCTTTATTCCAGGTGGTTGGTACCAGTTGATGCATCTTAGATGGCCGCTTGCAAGCTTTTAAGACCCCAGATGTCACTCACCAAAGTAGGATGCAGAACATTTTCTTAAAAAGCTTTGTTATGCCAGTTGACCTAGATGTCCCCCAAAAGCATGGTCCCCAGACCCCTACCCCTGCTACTGTATTCCTCTAAGTGTTTGATTGTATTCAGGAAACTTCTTAGCTCTGGGTTAGTCCAGTTGTGCTGACTTCCCCTGTAGTGTGTTCTGTCCTTCCCTTCACCTCATTCTTACCTACTATCTAGTTAGTAAATAACCCTCACCCTCCTTCCCCATCCTCATAACCATCAAAGAATGTTTTCTTCTGTGTTTAAACCTTTTCTTGAGTTCTTATGATAGTGGTCTTGTACAATATTTGTCCTTCTGTGACTGACTAAATTCACTGAGCATAATGACCTCCAGCTTCCTCCATGTTATAGGATGTTTCATGGCTTCATCGTAGTTCTTTATCGTTGCGTACTATCCCGTTGTGTGGATATACCATAATTTGTTTATCCGTTCATCCGTTGATGGGCAGCTAGGTTGTTTCCATCTTTTTGCTGTTGTGAACAGTGCTGCAGTGAACATGGGTGTGCATATATCTATTTGTGTGACGGCTCTTATTTCTCTAGGATATATTCCAAGGAGCAGGATAGCTGGATCGTATGGTACTTCTATTGCTAGCTTTTTAAGGAAGCACCAAATCGATTTCTGAAGTGTCTGTACCATTTTACATTCCCACCAACAGTGTCTAAATGTTCCAGTCTCTCCACAACCTCTCCAGCATTTCTTATTTTGTGTTTTTTGGATTAATGCTAGCCTTGTTGGGGTTAGATGATATTGTAGTTTTGATCTGCATTTCTGTAATGGCTAATGATCGTGAGCATTTCTTCATGTGTGTGTTAGCTGCCTGAATATCTTCTTTGGCAAAGTGCCTGTTCATATCCTTTGACCATTTTTTTAATTGGGTTGTTGTTAAGGTTCTGCAGTGTCTTGTAGATTTTAGAGATTAGACGCTGATCGGATTTGTCGTAGCCAAAAATTTTTTCCCAGCCTGTAGGTTGTCTTTTGACTTTTTGGTGAAGTCTTTTGATGAGCATAAGTGTTTGACTTTTAGGAGCTCCCATTTATCTAGTCTCCTGGTGCTTGTGCATTGTTACTTATGGTTCATATTGTGTTTATGCCGTGTATTAGGGCTCCCGGAGTTGTCCCTATTTTTTCTTCTATGATCTTTATCATTTTCGATTTTATATTTAAGTCTTTGATCCATTTTGAGTTAGTTTTTGTGCATGGTGTGAGGTATGGGTCTTTTTTCAGTGTTTTGCAGATGGATATCCAGTTATGCCAGCCCCATTTGTTAAAGAGACTGTCTTTTCCCCAATTAACTGACTTTGGGCCTTTGTCAAATATCAGCTGTTCATACATGAATTTATGTCTGGATTCTCAATTCTGTCCCATTGGTCTATGTATCTGTTGTACCAGTACCAGGCTGTTTTGACTACCTTGGTGGTATAATAGGTTCTAAAATCAGGTAGTATGAGGCCTCCCACTTTGTTCTTCTTCTTGAGTAATGCTTTACTTTTGGGCCTCTTCCCTTTCCAGATGACGTTGGTGATTTGTTTCTCCATCTCATTAAAAAATGCCAGTGGAATTTGGATTGGGATTGCATTGTATCTGTAGATAGCTTTGGGTAGAATTAACATTTTCACCATGTTGAGTCTACCTATCCATGAGCAAGGTATGTTTTCCACTTAAGAAGTTCTCTTTTGGTTTCTTGCAGCAGTGTCTTGTAGTTTTCATTGTATACATCTTTTATGTCTCTGGTTAGATTTATTCCTAAGTATTTTATCTTCTTGGGGGCTATTGTAAATGATATTGATTTGGTGATTTCCTCTTCGAGGTTCTCTTCTTTGGTGTAAAGGAATTCAACTGATTTTT
>NW_004444023.1:7900255-7967475 GCF_000243295.1 Trichechus manatus latirostris
AAGGTTCTGGTAGGACGTGTTTTCGTTCTTGTTTGATTCTATGAATTTCTTTATTCCATCCTTAATTTCTTCTGTAACCCAGTAGTTTTTGAGCAAGGTGTTGTTCAGTTTCCATGTGTTTGATTTGTTTTTCCTTGCTTTTTCTGTTGTTGATTTCTGCTTTTATGGCTTTATGGTCAGAAAAGATGCTTTGTAATTTTTCGATGCTTTGGATTTTGTTAAGGCTTGCTTTATGGCCTAATAAATGATGTATTCTGGAGAATGTTAGATTTGCATTGGAAAAGAAAGTAGACTTGGCTGCTGTTGGGTGAAGTGTTTGGGATATGTCTCTGAGATCAAGTTGGTTGATTGTAGCGTTTAGCTCATTTGTGTCTTTGTTGAAATTCTTTCTGAATGTTCTGTCCTTCACTGAAAGTGGTGTGTTAAAGTTTCCTACTACTATTGTGGAGCTGTCTATCTCTCTTTTCAGTGCTGTTAGAATTTGTTTTATGTATTTTGGAGCCCTGTTGTTGGGTGTGTAAATATTTATTATAGTTATGTCCTCCTGGTGTATTGACCTTTTAATCATTTCATAGTGTACTTCCTTATCCTTTGTGGTGGATTTTACTATTAAAATTAAAATTACTATATAAATTAAAGTCTAATTTGTTAGAGATTAATTTTGCCACTCCTGCTCTTTTTTGAGTGTTGTTTGCTTGATATATTTTTTTTCCATCCTTTGAGTGTAGTTTGTTTGCGTCTTTAACGTGTGTCTCTTGTAGGCAGCATATAGATGGATCATGATTTTTTACCAGTCTGCCACTCTCTGTCTCTTTATTGGTGCATTTAGTCCATTTACATTCAGCATAATTATTGATAGGTATGAGTTTAGTACATGATTTTGATGTCTTTTCTGTGTGTGTTCACAGTTGCTTTGTTCCACTTAATTTTCTGTGCTGAGTCGTTTATGTGTTTGCTTTTCATCTTTTTCATTGTTTTTAATTTTGTGTTTGCTTAGTCTTTATATTTTTCTAGTTTTTTATTTTGACTTGTAGGATTGTTAGTTTCCTTTGTGGTTACCTTAATATTTACCCCTATTTTTCTAAGTTTATACCAGTCTTTTATTTCTTTATATCGCATTGACTTCCTTTCCATATGAAAAATCTATGTCTACATTTTTTATGTCCCTCTTTTTTTGTTTTAATGTTGTCATCTTTTATGTATTGACATCTGTTTCCCTATTTTCAGTGTTTTAGCTTTGGTTTATTTTTGTGACTTCCGTATCTGGATTGATATCTGGTTGCTCTGTCCTGTGTTCTAGTCTTGGTTTGTTATATGATGTTATTGATTTTCTAATCAGAGGACTCCCTTTAGTATTTCTTGTAAGTTTTGTTTGGTTTTTTCAAATTCCCTAAACTTGTGTTTATCTGGAAATGCCCTAATTTCACAGTCATATTTGAGAGACAGTTTTACTGGATATATGATTCTTGGCTGGCAGTTTTTTTCCTTCAAGGTTTTATATGAGTCATCCTGTTGCCTTCTTGCCTGCATGGTTTCTGCTGAGTACTCCGAGCTTATAGACTCTTCTTTGTAGATGACTTTTCGTTTATCCCTAGCTGCTCTTAAAATTCTCTCTTTATCTTTGGTTTTGGCAAGTTTGATTATGTCTTGGTGACTTTCTTTTGGGATCTACCTTATGTGGGGATGAGCATCTTGAATAGATATCTTGTCATCTTTCACAATATCAGGGAAGTTTTCTGCCAACAAATCTTCAACAATTCTCTCTGTATTTTTTGTTATCCCCCCCTGTTCTGGTACTCCAGTCCAGTCCCACATAATTCTTAGGGTTTCTTTGTTTTTTTAAATCCTTTTATCTGATTTTTCCTCGAATAAGCTTGTGTCAAGTGCTTTATCTTCATTCTCACTAATTCTGACTTCCATTGCCTCAATTTTGCTCCTATGACTTTCTATTGAGTTGTCTAATTCTGAAGTTTTATTATTAATCTTCTGAATTTGTGATTGCTGTCTCTCTGTGGATTCTTGCAGCCTGTTAAAGTTGTCATTATGCTGTTCTCTAATCTTTTAAATTTCCTCTATTGTGTGTTCTGCGTTTTGCTTAATTTCCTTCCTAATTTCTTGAAGAGTTCTGTATATTAATCTTTTGTATTCTGCCTCTGGTAATTGCAAGAAATTTTCCTCCTCTGGAGAATTTCTAGATTATTTATTTTGGAAGCTTGCTGAAGCCATCATTGATTGCCTATTTATGTGACTTGATACTGACTTATCTCTGAGCCATCAATAAGTTATTATATTTATTTATTTTTTGTTTGCTTACTGTGTCCTGGCTTCTTGTTTTGTTTCGATAAGCTCAAGTAGGCTGCTCGTATGAGCTAGTTTGATTATTGGCACCTTTGAAGCTGTAATGTCCTGTCACCAGATGGTTAGATCTGTTACTAGTATGTGAGCTCAGGAGTCCTCCCACTCCTCCTGTATGGATCCAGCTCAGGTGCCCAGGTAGATAGCCACCAGGTGTGTGGTGTAGGTTCTCACAGTCCTAGACAGGCATGAGTGATTGGTGTAGGCACAGGCATCTGGCTGCAGCAGGGGGACACACTCTGAGCAAGGCGGGGGGCTGATGGCTGCCCCTGAGTGTCCAGGAGGAAGTCATGTCTCTGTTCCCTGGAGAACGTAGGTGGGTGGGTTTTGTAACTGGACCATGAGCACCTAATGGTGTTGGCTGTATGGACTGGGGGCACCTCTTATTCACTGGCCCCTATGGCAGGTGGTTAGGTGGCATGGGTGGAGCCACCAGTCCTCTGGCCCCTGATGTGGGTAGGTGAAGACCCTGCTTAATGGGCAGAGCAGTGTCAAATGTCAAGAACTTGCAAGTTCACAGCTGAAACAGTTGAAGTTAGAGTTCCAATACATACCCTGTTGTAATGTGGTAATGAGGGCCTATGCTGTTGAGATGGGCCCACATAAGTCTCTGCAGGGGTTAGGCACTCAAAGTCTATGGATCCCTTATGCCTAGGCAAAGGAGCTGTGCCTATGCTGGGTTCCTGGCTTAGGGGAGCTGGCAGTTTATTTTGTCCTGTCTTTGGTAATTTATTTACTCTCCAAGGCAGGGAGAATGGCTCCAGGCGTGTGACGGATCCTACTTCCGGCCCAGGGGACTTGGCAATTGCTGAGGCTGGTCCAGGACCCAGTGCAGGGCATGGAGCAGGGAGGTAAATGGGAGAGAGGTTTTTCCCTAAGGGGGTGGTTTTTGATCTGCGTGGTAGGCTGTACACAATTACTTATCTTTTGCTGATCCAGGGCTGTTTCTTACTGGTTCTGGGTGGCCTTGCAGACTCTCTGGTGCTGGCTCTCTCCTGGAGTGGAAAACGTGCCTCCTGTGCACTGCTGCTGGCCTTCCTCACTGCTCAACCCCAAGCTGATCAGGCCTGAAGGGCTTAGGCTCTTGCCGGGTCAGGTCTGGCAGCTCCTCGCTGCTTCCTCCCCTGCTACTCGGTCCAGTTCCTCAACTCTGCCTTTGATGTTCAGGGCTCCCAGATTGCCATATATAATCAGTTTACTTGTTTTTCGGGTCTCTGTTGTAAGAGGTTCCACCAGAAGTGTCTGGCTACTCCGCCATCTTGGTCCCATCTCAACTTTTAGAACTTTATGTGCAGAGTGACCTATGAAACAATAGCCTTACATTGAATCTACTCATTAATGTAATGAAAATTTGTCACATACTGCCTTTGTATCTGGCCCTGTTTCCAGGAGCTGAGAATACAGCGGTGAATCAAAAAAAAAAAAAAAAAAGTCCATGCCCTCTTGGAGAGAGCATTGAGTTGGTTGGATTATATTTAAGTGAAATCTTGATATTGAAGGTAATCTAGTCAAAGGATGTGATATGTACATTAGGTGAAACTGACATGGGATCTATTGGTACAAGGTGTTTAGTTAGAATTTTTAGGAGTTAGAAAATCCTAAAAACTTGTAATGACAGTTTCTTGTCAAAATTTAGTTGCCGTTGAGTTGATTTCAGCTTGTAAAAACAGTGTAGGGTCAGCATCTGACCTTTGGCTTCAGAACTGGGAAGGAGAATCAAGAGCAACAGCCCAAAGCTGATTGTTATGAGATAGAGATCAGACATGTCTTCTCCGCCATCCTTACCAATTCTCACACCAACTGTCCCTCCCCGTGCACTCCCAGTTTCTCTGCTGTGTTTGGTAATTCATCGCACAGGTCACACGGAACTCACAGACAATACTTACAATTATGGGGTTTATTAGGGAAGTAACAGGTTACAATTCAAGTTCAGGAATACTCAGGATACAGTTCTTCCATCAGGATAGCGTCTTCCCAGCCGTGCTGAAGGCATGCCTTTCTCTGGCCCTTTGCTTCTGCCCTGCTAAGGCAAATGTTACAAAGTTCTTTTAGCTCTGCTGATAAGTGCCTAGAGGCACTCCACTCCACCAGTAAGCCTAAGCCAAAGGTACTCAGCTCTAGCTCTGTGGACCAGCAAACCTAGCTCCACCAAGTGCCTGGAGGCACCCTACTCCACCAGCAAGCCTCTTGCCCAAAGGCACTCAGCTTTCTCGCTCCATGGGCTGGGAAGCCCACCGCACTGTCTCCTGCTGGTCTCTCCTGTCGCCATTTCTCTACCAGCACTTCTCACCATCTTCAGTGTTAACAGCTTTCTCTTTCTCCCTCTCTCTATCCGTCTCTCGTTTGGTCTTCTGGTTCCAGGAACTTCTCAGCACAGAGATCCCGGGTCCAAAGGACATGCTCCATTCTTGGCCCTTCTTCCTTGGTGGTGGTGAGATCCTCTCTCTGCTCTGGAATTAGCTCTCTATTAAGCCTAGGGGAATGGCAAACTGACTAATCCTCTCCTTAGGGTTCCATATACCTCATTAGCATGCTCCCACCCAATCATTTGGTGGGAGTGGAGTTACAAGACCATGATGAGAAAGGCCACAAAAGTGATCCATCACACGTCACCACCGTTGTGACCCCTTGAGTGTGAGAGTAGAACTCTGCTCCCTAGGATTTTCATGGCTGATTTTTTAGAAGTAGATAGCCAGATATTTGTTTCAGGTTTCCTCTTGGTAGACTCAAACCTCCAGTTTTTCAGGTTAGCAGCTGAGTGCATTAACCATTTGCACTACTCACCACTTCTGGGGTAAGGACTCCTTTTAAAGGACTCCCTTTTTATTATTGTGTTTTAAGTGAAAGTTTACAGTTCAAGTCAGTTTCTCATACAAAAATTTATATACACATTGCTATGTGACCCTAGCTGCTCTCCCTATAATGTGACAGCACACTCCTCTCCACTTCAGATTTCCTGTGTCTGTTGAACCAGCTCCTGTCCCTTTTCGCCTTCTCATCTCGCCCCCGAATAGGAGCTGCCCATTTAGTCTTATGTTATCTACTTGAGCTAAGAAGCACTCTTTTCCTGAGAATCGTTTTATGTCCCATAGTCCAGTCTAATCTTTGTCTGAAGAGTTGGCTTCGGGAATGGTTTCAGTTCTGGGCTAACAGACAGTGTAGGGGCCATGTCTTCCAGGCTCCCTCCAGTCTCAGTCAGACCATTAAGTCTGGTCTTTTTACTAGAATTTGAGTTCTGCACCCACTTTTCTCCTGCTCTGTCAGGGACTCTGTTGTGTTCCCTGTTAAGGTGGTCATTGGTGGTAGCTGGGCACCATCCAGTTCTTATGGTCTCAGGCTGATGGATTCTCTGGTTTATGTGGCCCATTTTGTGTCTTGGGCTAATATTTTCTTTGTGTCTTTGGTGTTGTTCATTCTTCTTTGCTCCAGGTGGGTTGGGACAAATTGATGTATCTTAGAAGCCTGGTCGCTAGTAAAGGACTCCTTTTAATGGTACTTAAGCATCCTAAAAAAAAAAAAATTCTTTTTTAATGCCCATGTCTTATCTCTCCAGGTAGAAAGTAAATTCCTTGATAGTTTTTCTATTTCTCCCTTAGTTATTTTAAATTCTTTGATAGTTTTTGAGTATTTATACCCAAGTAGAATGTAAATAACTTTATAGTAATAACTTGTGATGATTCAGTGTAATGAATTACTTAATATGGCCCTTCTACCCATAGTGTTTGTGACAAACATATAAAGATTGAGTGGGACTATGAAAATAAGGTGTATGGAACTTGTGATGGTTGAGGTCATGTTTCAACTTGGCTAGGCCATGGTTCCCAGTATTGTATAGTTCTCAATTTTGTGATGTGCTGTGAATCTTTGAGCCCTGGTGGCACAGTGGTTAAAAACTCAGCTGTTAACCAAAAGTTGGCAGTTCAAATCCACCAGCCACTTCTTGGAAATACTGTGAGGCAGTTCTTCTCTGTTCTGTAGGATTGCTAAGAGTCAGAATCGACTCAATGGCAACGGGTTTTGTTTTGTTTTTGGTTTTGTAAATCCTAGCCTCTGCATGTGGTCGTGTTAATGAAGCAGGATTAAGAGCGTATCTTGAATCACTACCTTACTAGAGGGTGGGACTCAAGTCACCACCTTTACCTCAGTCACTACCCTTACTAAAGGGCATGACTTAAGTCACTGCCTTCTCAAATAGGGGGAGTTTCCTTGAGGGGTGGCCTGCATCAAATATATGTAAATGCTCTGGGGAAGTTCTCTCTTTCCCACTCAGGATCCTGCATCCAGTTTGTGATCATCTGACCTCCAGTTCTTGGGACTTGAGCCACCAACCTGTCATCTGACCTGCTGATTCTGGGATTTGCCAGCTTTCACAGCCTGGTGGGCTAGAAGCCTATCATCTGACCTGATTCACCAGCTTCCACAGCCTTGTGAGCCAGCAGCCTGTCATCTGGCCTGCCAATTTGGTTTGTCAGCCCCCACAGCCACGTGAGTCAGGGAAGCCTATGCCTGACCCACCAGTTTGGGACTTGCCAGCCTCCACAAATGCGTGAGCCATTTCCTTGCATTCCTGAGAAGTCTGATTATTTCCTTTTCCCCAGTGAACAGTCACTCTCGTAAAAGGTCATAGATCCCTTTGGGGGAGGATAGGAAAAAGATTAACAGTATAAATTTTGGCAGTGTAGTGAGGTCCTTCCTCAAGGGGACCCAGCCTCCCCTTCATTCAAGGGGTTATGGTTCTTTAAACTCACTCAAGTCTTCGAATTGACTGAGGGGCCGTGACTCTCTTCTGGTGATTCATGTTAGACTGCTGTTCATTTGACCTAGAATTTATCGGCTTATACAGATCAAGTAAATATTTAGTAGATTTCTTATCTGTTTCACTGCTAGGGATACCATGACTAAGTAGCCAATGAAGTCCATACGAGTCAGACTATTCTGATTTGTTTCCCCTGTCCATTACGGTAACCACACTCACCTTGTCTTTGTCAGTTGAGAGATACCACTTGGGCCCTACCACCATGGGGTCCAATCTCAGCTCCATTGTAGTTAGGTGTCTTAATTCAGTCAGGGCAGTTCCCACTGTCAAATCTGACTTACATACAATAGCAATCACAGCAGTCTTCAAGGATGCTGGGGCTCCCTTCACAAATTTGTTCCTCACCGTTGTGGTGAAAGGTATGTCCTCTGGGCACTCCATTTGTGGGTCTGTGGGTCTAACCTGATAAATCCACTCTAACATGCCAGTTTCCCTAAACCTTTGGATACCTTCTTCTACACAGTATACCAAGGCAGGTATGGTACTTCAACTTGATTTAATGTAGGCCACTGTGTAATCCATGCTTCAGTGACCCAACCAAATGAACAGATTCTTTCCTAATGTCTCAAGCTGAAACATTGAATGAAGAATCTGTGCTTCGTGGGCCCGTAACAATAAACTCAGACTGATCCATCTTTGTGTTCCTTGTATCATTATCCCATACCCTTAGTAGCCATTCCCACACATATTCCCACGGTTTCTGTTTGTACATATTAGAAAAGTCAAGCAGTTCTTTTGGAGTGTAGTGTACCTCCTCCTAGGTCACACTTTGTACTCACCTTTTGGGACTTAAGTCTAGTTATATGTCTAGAAGCCTAAATGGGTGGTGGGGTTGTATTTTGAGAACATTCAGCATTGTCTTTTGAGGCATCTGACTTGGGCGATGTCCCAGGCAGTGACTCAGACAAAGACTCTTCAGATACAGCTGGGTTAATCTCATCAGATGGGGGTGAAGGGGCTAATGGTTTTACTGGGGAGGGTGGCTTAGAAGACAAAGATGGAGTAATCTCTTCAGATGGGAGTGAGAGGGCTGGTTCTGTTGGCAGGAGTAATTCAATGGACTATAGGGATTCAGTGTCCCCAGCTTCCTGATTATCTGCCCATACATCCCCATCCCAAGTTTCAGGATCCCATTTCTTCCCAATCAATGCCCTCACTTGAACATCAGACACTAGTCGAGGTTGGGAATTCAGTTGGAGTTGTAATGCAGCCACTCTTATGATAAGACTCTGGGTTTAGCTCTTGACAATATTAGCACTGTTACTGCAAGAAATAAGGCTTTCTTTCAGTGCAGAAGTGGAAACTTTGAGGTCTTTTATGCTGCACTTGAGCTTTGACTCTGAAGCCCTGAGCTCATCTCTTCCTTTCACCACTTTGTCTAGTGAAAGTACGACTAACCAACTAACTTCCTTATACTTCTAACTTCTCATTTTGACAAAATTGTAGAAAGGTATCACATGCAGTCACCCAGAGCCTTGCCTTTCACCAATACCTGATTATTGGTGGCGATATTTTACGTATTTCTATTGGCACTTCACACCATGGATTAGCAGTGCCCTCTTTACTGCTGGAAGCAGAGTCATCAACATCTTTAAGACTAACCAGACTTGAGAACGAATTTAGAAAACTTATCCTTACAATTTTATTTCTCTGGAACCACTCTCAGTACCAGATGTCTTAGGCCGGGTTCTCTAGAGAAGCAAAACCAGTAACACGTATAAACAGAGATTTATATTAAGGAAATGGCTCATGTGGTTGTAGAGGCTGGAACATTCCAAGTCCCTGGGTCAGGCTGGAGGCTTCTCCTGATTTAGGTAGCCACAGGGGCTGGCAACCCAAGATCGGCAAGTCAGTAGGGCTCTGGCTAACAGGCTGCGAAGACCAATGAATCCCAAGATCGGCAGTCAAGACAGCAGGCAGGTGAGCTGCTGGCTCAAGTCCCAAAAAGCAGAGGTCAGATGAACAGGAGCCAGCTGCAGGATCCAGAGCAAACAAGAGCCCATGAGCCTTGCCTGAAAGTTCACCTATATTGGATTCAGGCCACACCCCCCAAGGAAACTCCCTTTCAATTGATTGGCTATTCACAGCAGATCCCATCATGGAGGTGATCACATTATATCAAATCTCATCATGGAGGCGATCACATCATTATATGACTGCCAAACTACATCATAACTGCCAAACTACTGAGAATTGTGGCCCAGCCAAGATGACACACAACTTTAACCATCACACTCCTCTTCAGCCAAAGACTTTTGGTGCCTTGGGGTTCTCTTCATTTCTGACCTGCTGGCTACAGATACAGAGCTTTTCCCCTTTCCTTCAGGATGTCAGCCACAAGCCTGGGGATTCCCCTGGCTTTCCTCACTTTTTAGCTACTGCCTATGAATTCAGGGGTTCCTTCTACCCCCTTACTATACCAGCTGCAAGCTTAGGGTTTCCCATCCACCACCCTTCTGACCTGGTAGCTCCCACTAATCCTTATGATTTGATATTTTGGTGGAGACTTCATTGAAAGCACTGTACTTAAGATTGCAACTTTATTATCACAAAAGAAGATACAAAGGTGCATAACGCAATGTCTGGGAGGCTTCCTAATGTAAGACTTTGATGTCCAAAGGGTTTGCTACCCTCCCTTGTGCATGGATGTCTTTCACCAACCAGGAAGCCCGTGGAACTTCTGTGTCCAAAGCTTTTATTGGCTTCATTTTGTAGTCATGACTGGGGCATCAATTCATAATCATGGTTGATTGAATCATTACTCCCCTGCTACTCCTTAAAGTCAGCTGATATCAGGCCACAAGGTGGTCTTTCTGGCTTGGACAGCCACCATTCATTAACACAAGCCCACATGAAGGAGGCACAGTACATACTTATGCCTGGTAGACACAGCCTCTGCTATCAAACCTAGAATCCTCATCATCCCAGTGAAATCACCCTTTACCTGTCTGCATGACCTCAGTTTCTTCTGGGCTGACAGGCAGTATTATCACATAGTGGTTAGGAGTGAGTTCTGAAGTTAACACTGCCAGGACAGGATTTGAGTCCATGCCCCAGCTGTAAGCTCTTAAGCAACACTGAGTACTTACCTATGTCCCAATTTTATCTTTAAAATAATTACTGCTTCATAGGGTGTTTGTGGAAAGTACAGTCATGCATGACATAACATTCATTTGGGCAATGTCTGACCCCAGGACGGATTACCCAACAAGCAAGTTATGCATGAGTTTAATTGTACTTACTTAGTGCACAATTTCACCTGAGTTTCACCACATCAAAGATGTGCACTCCAGATTAGTAAGTAAGCACATATTAAGCCCTGCATACTTTGCTTTCTGTAAACTGGTGCATACTGTACTTATTGGTTAATCAGCCCCCAGTCTGACCACATATGCTTCTGTGGCTCTGGATGTGGGCTCTTGGGCTTTGTCCAGCAGGCTGTGGTGGGGGCTGTGGAGCCAAAGCTGCTCCTGCTCCTCAGGCAGGTGGAACTGTGGATGGGACTGGGCGTACTCTGCTCACTCCTCGCTGGCTTTCTCTATCTCCACTCCACTGCCCTCTCAGCTGCTGCTGCTGCCCATTTCTCTGGCCTCCAACAGCCACTCCAGCAGCAGCAGCAGCAGTAGCAGTGAAGATGATGGGAAGTGGGCTCAAATAAAGTTTTAATATAATATGCTTTTTGAGTGTTGATTTGTAACTATGGGTGGCACATAAGTTGGACGTTCATAACTTGAGGACTGCCTATATATAATATGGTGTTCGCAGAATGACCAAATCACATAATGTCTTATTCCACAGAATGTATCATTGACGTTAAGCAATGCATGACTGTAGTTAAAACACCTTCTGGAAATCAGGCAATCAGTAAAGGTATTATTGTTATTAGTTCTAGTGAGAAGAGGAGGAGGAATTGAGAATGTCGGTGTGTCTAACCTTAATCATAAATCTGTAGCTTGATGACAACAAGGGCTGTCATGCACTGAGCCAAGGGTTTCCCACAGAGCAGTTTAATCTTTGAATAAACCTTTGATTGCAGAGTCATTTGTAGGGGCCAGTGAGATGGCAAATTAAGCAGTAACTCAGAGAAAAGAAGTGAAACAATGAGGACAGAGTAGAGGAAGTGATCCAAGTGCTATTTTTGAGATAGCATCAAAAAGAAGTGGTTCAAAGTGTGATCTTTTGACCTTTTCTAATCAACCTCCAATACCCTATATTCCAGATAATCCCCCAAATCTCCATTCTTAATTGTGCAATGACTGCTGGCTGAGAAATGGGATGAACGAGAAGTTGAGGGCAGTAGTGATTCAGTGGTAGAATTCTCCCCTTTCATGTGGGAGGCTGGGTTTCCATTCCCAGCTCATGCATGTCAAGGGCAGCCACCATCTGTCAGTCAGTAGAGGCTTGCATGTTGATATGAGGTTGAACAGGTTTTATCGGAGCTTCCAGACTACCACAAACTAGTAAGAAAAGCCTGTCAATCTACTTGCTGTTTACTGATCTCACTTTTAGTGGCTTTTCCCTAATGCCCAACTCCAGATATAACCAGGCCGTACCACTGCTCTTTTGCCCTGTCTGTGATGGCCACTCTCATGCAGTACCAGCTTCTCCAAACCTTTTCTGCCCGTAAAAGCTGCTTCCTGCAAGCGGTTTCCTATAAGAAGCTTTCCTTGGTGCTCGGCTTATTGGCTTTTTGCCTTTTCCCTGTTGAGAGAAGAAAAATCTGATCAATAAGTCATTTAGAGTTAAAAGGTGGTATTGGGTGGTAAAAAATCTGGGAACTGGGAGCACCCCTCTAAAGAGATGTTCTCATTAAAATTTTCATCAGACTATATACATTACAAACTGTTAGGGAATTTCCCAAAAAGGAAATTTAAGATGATTGGTTGCCATTGACTTAATCAACAGGAGTCCGCTTGGACTGGTTTATTAAATTTGTATGTCTACATTACGTAGGGTAGTTATGGCTTATCTAATTATTAAACTTTTCCCAGAACTGTCTTTATCATGAGTTTTTAAGTTGTTAAGGGTTAAGAGTTAAGTTTTAACAGGGGAAGACATTTTCTTTAACACCCTGTTTACCTCCCCAGGTGTAAAAATGAGGTTGAGTTGGTGACTGACCTCCTCTTAACTTCAAAAGGAGGAAGAAGACTCAAGATCAACAGTCCAAGCTGATTCCTATGGGGCGGAGGTCAGACATACCTTCTCTCTCCACCATCTTTATCAGTTTTGACACCAACTGTCCCTCCCATGGCACTCTCTACTACTCTGTGGGTTCGATAATTTATTGCAATGGCCACATAGAACTCACAGACAATACTCACAATTATGGGGTTTATTAGGGAAGTAACAGGTTACAGTTCAGGTTCAGGAACACTTGGGATACAGCTCTTCCATCAGGACAGCCTCTTTTCAGCTGTGCTCACAGGCACACCTCTCTCTGGCCCTAGGCCTCTGCCCTGCTCAGGCAAGTGTTCCAGAGCTCTTTTAGCCCCAGCCAATAAGTCCTTAGAGGCATCCCAGGCACTCAGCTTTCTTGCTACATGGTCCGGGAAGCCCACTGCTCGGTCTCCAGCCAGTCTCTCCTGCAACTTCTCCTCTTCAGGGTTACAGCTCACTTTCTCTCTCTTTCTGTCTCCTGGTTCCAGGAACTTTTCAGCACAGGGATTCCAGGTCCAAAGGACATGCTCTTTGTTCCTGGCTGTTCTTCCTTGGTGGTGGTAGGATCCTCTCTTTCTCCTCTCTGAGGTGGCTCATTTCAAGCCCAGCAGATGGCAGAACTGACCAATCCCTTTGGTGGGCCACAATTACCCTATCTGCACAGTCCCGCCCAATCACTTGGGTGGGAGTTACAAGACTACAGGAAGAAAGGCCACACAAAAGTGATCCATTGCACCGCACCAGGATTGCATCTTTTCTGTACAGACACTTGAACTCCCACTTGTCTATTTGCAAACTTTTTCCTTTTTTTTCAATATAGTCTTTAAAGGGTGTGACCATATTAATTTGCTGCCCAGCCTGCTGAAAGGAATTTGTTCACTGTGCTAAAAATAATCAAAACTTACTGAAATTGGAACATAAGTTTTATTCTGAGCAGTTATTCTACATGCATATAGGGGAACCATTTTGTTTCCAGAAAAAGCAAATGGCTCAAAAAAGCTAGGTATGTTTAAGCTTACAAAGAGAAGAGGGAGGAATATGGAAGATCAACCATTGGGTAATCTTGAATTTGTTGACTAAACCCTGTCTTCCCCCCTTTACTGAGATCAACTGACATCAGGTTACTTCTGGCCTGGCTGCTAATAATTTGGCCCTCCACCTCCCTGCAGCCATGAGACTTTCTGAGATTTAAATTAGGAGGTAATGGTTTGACAACTATCCTTTTCTACCAGGATAAGACAAATTTAAAAGTTGTCGAGGATTTCATTTTACTTGGATCCACAATCAATGTCCATGGAAGCAGCAGTCAGAAAATCAAATGGTGTATTGCATTGGGCAAATCTGTTGCAAAAGATCTCCTTAAAGTGTAGAAAAGCAAAGATGTCACTTTGAGGACTAAGGTGTGCCTGACCCAAGCCATGGTGTTTTCCATCGCCTCATATGCATGTGAAAGCTGAACAATGAATAAGGAAGACCAAAGAACTGATGCCTTTGAATTATGGTGTTGGTAAAGAATATTGAACAGACCATGGACTCCAAGAAGAACGAACAAGTCTGTCTTGGAAGATGTACAGCCAGAGTGTTCCTTGGAAGCAAAGATGGTGAGACTTCGTCTCACATACTTTGGACATATTATCAGGAAGGACCAGTCCCTGGAGAAAGACATCATGCTTGGTAAAGTAGAAGGTCAGAGAAAAAGAGGAAGACCCTCAACGAGATAGACTGACACAGTGGCTGCAACAATGGGCTCAGATATATCAATGATTGTGAGGATGGTACAGGACTGGAAGTGTTTCATTCTATTGTACATAGGGTTGCTATGAGTTGGAACGGACTCAACTGCACCTAACAACAGCAAGAAGACAAATTTACATGCTGTAAAGCAGTTTTTGACAGGCTTTTACAGTTTAGGTCAAGCTTCTTATGGTTAATATTTGGTTTTGTAAATAACGAAAACCTTAAATTCAAAGTAAGATGTCTGTTATTAATTTTCCTATTCAACATCTGCCATGTTTTTCTTGTAAAGCTAAAGCCACTGAAAATCTATTCATTTTCTACAGAGGTCGGAGAGCCAGGAAACCAGACAGTTTTGGTGGCTTTCTGGTCTTCCAGGCCATCCCTGACTTGTGTTGTTGTTGGGTGCCATTGAGTGGATTTTCAACTCATAGTGACCCCATGTGACAGAGTACAACTGTCCCTGATAGTCACTTTTGAAAAAATTGGCCAGTGAAAACCTTATGAATAGCATCAGAACATTGTCTGATATAGTGCCAGAAGATGAGCCCCTCAGGTTGGAAGGCACTCAAAAAATGACTGGGGAAGAGCTGCCTCCTCAAACTAGAGTCAACCTTAATGACATTGATGGAGTTAAGCTTTTGGGACCTTCATTTGCTGATGTGGCAGACACAAAACGAGAAGAAACAGCTGCACACATCCATTAATAATTAGAACATTGAATGTACGAAGTATAAATCTAGGAAAATTGGAAATCATCAAAAATGAAATGGGACGCATAAAGATCGATAGCCTAGGCATTAGTGAGCTGAAATTGATTGTTATTAGCCATTTGAATCGGACAATCATATGCTGGGAATGATAAATTGAAGAAGAATGGCATCATATTCATCCTCAAAAAGAACATTTCAAGATCTATTCCAAATTACAGCGCTGTCAGTGGTAGGATAATATCCATAAATTTCCAAGGAAGACCAGTTAATACAACTACTATTCAAATTGACTACCAACCACTAATGCCAAAGATGAAGAAATTAAAGATTTGTACCCACTTCTGCAGTCTGGAATTTCGGTTAGCGTCTGGCCCATTAAACCCTTAACCATTGTGCCACAAAAAGAAAAAGAAAAAAACCCCACAAAACAAAACAAAAGACCCCGGCCCTTTACGTTCTGTACGGCTGGTTTTCTAATATGGCCGCCTCCAGAGAAAGAGAGCTATGTCCAAATGGGCGCAGACATATTATCGCCTAAGAGCATCTGCAAAGGACCCTACCTGTGCTCCTTTAAAGTCCCAAACCCTTGCCGGCCTCCGTAGACGGACAAAGATTCTGCGCGGGGGGTCGAAAAGTAGAAGGACTTCACGGAAGTAAAGGCAACTTTTTGGAACGCGTAGTGGTGTGGAGAAAACAGGTCCGTGTGTGTTTTAACCTTGGAACTGGGCGACGGCGGTGTGTGGATGTGGTGTCGTGAGGGCACAAGGAGTTCCTCAGGCGAGCGCTGGGGTAGAGGTGTTTGGGGGAAGCAGGTGGGAGTCCGGTTCCTTTGGGATCAGACATGGGGTGAGCGCTTTAGGACAACGATTCAGGCTGTCCTGTCAGAATAGGGGGGCTTGCGGATCACTCTGCTTGTAAGGGGTGGACGTGGTATTTAGGATGAATGCGGTGTCTGGTTCGGGTTCGGGATTTAATGTGGGGCTCAGTGAAGTTGGAGCTGGGGATGGACATCGTAGGGATGTCCGGTCTAGTCTTCGCCTTAATAAGGGCGTGAGGGTGGTCTTGTGTCTGTGGTACAGAGGCTCGTGAGGACGAAACTTTAGAAGCCCGGGACCCCTGGAACCTCGGCTGCTGGAACAAAAGGCGGTTTATTTCCCGAACAGTAATTGGAAAACCTTGGTTTAATCAAATATTTTCATAATATATATTTTCTCCGCTCATCCAGTAGTTGGCCAACTACTGACGGAGGGACTAATCCACCAGGCCGCCCATCGGTCTAGGGCTGCTTTCGAGCTGCAGAAGTAGAGGTGAGTCGTTGTGTGGGAGAACTTTTGGCCCGCAAAGCTTTACATGCGTGCACGCTTTCTGCTACTAACAGAATCGCTGTTTTAATTATTTATCTTCTGGCAAGGTGTGCCATGTTCTAGTTTATTAGTAAGTCCTTGTGAGTCCAGTTCCAGTTCCCATTGGTAGTGTTAGGAATGGCATGGAGATAAGCTCAGGTATGTGGAGCAGTTCTACCCAAGTATGTACGTAAAATGGAAACACTAGTGGCGTAGTGGTTAAGAGCTACAGGTGCTAACCAAAACGTCGGCAGTGCGAATCCACCAGGCGCTCCTTAGAAACTCCGTGGGGCAGTTCTGCTCTGTCCTATAGGGTTGCTATGAGTCGGAATCGACTCCGGCAGCGGGTTTGGTTTTGGTTATGTTCGTAAAAGCATTCGACTACTAGCCGAAAGGTCTGAGGTTCGAACCCACTCAGAGGAGCCTTATGTTTCAGGCGTGCGGTCCGTTCTGAAAGGTCACAGCCTTGAAAACTCTATGGAGCAGTTCTGTTCTGCACACATGGGGTCGTCATGAGTTGGAATCAACTCAATAGCAACTACCAATAACAAAAACAACAGGTATGTGAAATATCTGCTCATTGGTTCCTAGGAGAGCATTTTCTCTTAAATAGGTAATTCCTTCAATCTCTTTTTCCAGGTAGATGATCATATTGTCTGAAAATAACCTTAATTTTTTGTCCATCCTTGTAATGTTTATATATTACCCTTATGATGCACTGGCTCAGTTCTTCAATATAAAATGGATAAATAGGTTGGTAGTTTTTGGTACATCTTTGTTTTGTTGCCTATTCATAAAATTCACTTCTATATTATCTTCCCAGGAGGTGGGATCATAAAATCATGAATTCATGCAGGACTTTAAATTTAATGACATAATGAAATTTGTAGTAGTATTTGTTGATTTTATCTGGGTCATTTCTCCCATTAATTCCTTATACTCATTATTTGCGCCATTTCATCTTTTGATCCATCTCACTCTGAATGTGTATATTTTATTGGTCTTATCAAAGAACAAGCTTTTGGTGTTTCTGGGTTTTTCGTTTTGCTTTTGGTATTTTTGAGCTCCTCCATTCCTTTAATTTTTCTACATTTATCTTTTAAAAAAATGTACAATTAACTAGTATAACTAGCATATATACATGTAACTAACCACTGCCCAGGGGAAGAAATAGAATATCGCCAGCACCCAGGTGGTGCCTTTGCTCAATCAGATCCAAACCTCACACTCCAAGGTCATTACCATCCTGCGGTCTATAGCAAGCACTTCCAGGCTTTCCTTTATAGTTTTCCCAGGTATTTAATTGTTCCTAATCATTATAACTTTTTAAAAATGTTAATTTATCGTGTTTTCAGTGAAGGTTTACACAACAGTTTCGGTTCTCATTCAACAGTTTCTACACAAGTTGTTCAGTGGCACTGGTTACATTCTTCACAATGTGTGAACATCTCATTATTCCCGTTTTGGTTATTCCCTTTCTATTAATCTAGTTTCTCTAGTCATTTTAATTTATTTAGTTTTGCCTATTTTCAACTGAGTATAAATGGAGTTGTATATAATCAATTTTTTTAAATCAGGATTGGTTTGCTCGGTATTTTATTTCTGAGAGTCAGGCACGTTGTTACACACAGCTGTATTTACTTTGCTCTGTAACCGAGTTGGCAAACTTACTCTATGAATGGTTACATAGTAAAAATTTTAGGCTTTTCAGGCTGTATAAATTCTCTCACATAGAATTCCTTGCTGCTTTGTTTTGTTTTTTGACAACCCTTTATATAAATGTCGAAATCGACTCAACGGCAACAGATTTGGTTTTGGCTATATAATGTACAAGACATTCTTAGCTTGCATGCTGGCCAAAAGTTTGAGTTGCTCTGTAGCATTCCATTGTATGAATATGGAGCATTTTTTTCTATTATTAATGTACACTTGGGTTGTTTGAAGTTTGGACTAGTACACATAATGCTTCTTTGAAAATAGTGGTGCATGTCTTGTGGTTCAAATGTACACTCATTATAGGGGGATATGTACCCAGATGTATCCCTCAGACTAGCGCTCAACTGCTAGCCAATAGATTGGTGGTTCGAACCCACCAGTGGCTCTGCGGGAGAAAGATGTGGCAGTCAGCTTCCATAAAGATTACAGCTTTGGAAACCGTGGGGCAGTTCTCTTCTGTCCTGTAGGATTGCTATGAGTCGAAATTGAATCGACGGCGCTGGGTTTTTGGTTTTACACCTCAGATTCAAATTGTTGTTCCAAAATGTATATATAACTTCAACCTAATAGATGGTGCCTAAGTGTTTTCTGGAGTGGTTATTTCACTTTACAGTTCCTCCAGCAGAATAGTCTTCACTTTATAGTGATTTATGTGGTATGTGTATAATGTTTCCATGGCCTAATGTAAAGTTATCTTCTTAAAGCTTTATTGATTTGCCATTCTCATGGAGAGTTACAGTTGACCCCGAATTGATAGTTTTGTATTTTGTGAGGTAGGGATAAAGCTTTTTTTTTTTTTTTTTACATGATATTTGATTGTCCAAGTGCTATTTTTTTGAAAAGCCTTCTTTGGCCCATATCTCTGCAAATTCTGACTCTTTAAGTTTAATTGCCCATGGATGTAAAATGTTTTGGGGCAAGAAATAAAGGGACAGTCAGCAGTATTGGGCACCTTGTGTTAAGATGAGTGCCAGGAGCACTGACTGCATCTGGGCCCAGAGGTACTGTATCACTCACATTGAATTTTCTCTTCAGCCTACAGGTCCTGACTCCTCAGCAACAAGTGGATCACTTGAAAGGAGGAAGAAGTTGCAGGATTTGTGTATTGTCATTCCTGGGGACAACCTTCACATGAGACTGAGATTCCTGAATAGACATTTAGAGCTGATCCAGAAAGCACAAAGACAGAGAATCCCAGTTGCTGGCATTGTCCCAAGCACAAAAGAAAATGATCGAGGCCCAGGTGACTTTGGTTGGTTTTATGCTTTCCTTTGTCCCCTGCTGGATTTATAGAGGCCTGTAAAATATCAGTGCCGTTTATCTCAAAAGTATACACTTGGAAATGTAGGAACTGGAGAGAAATAAATTTAGACTCTGATTTAAACATCTGACAACATAGGATCAGGAATATGTATATTTCATAGGATTGACACTAACGTACTTCCTTGGTTGTGGGCAGGATTCAGTTCCATGAGGGCCTTATTTCCTTAGTGTGTGTTGGCCAGAGGCAGCCCTCACTTACTTGCCATGTGGGCTTCCTCAACATGGCAGCTTGCTTCATTAAAACCAGCAAGACGGAAGTAACATCTAATACGTATCACAGAATGACATTCCATCACCTTTGCCACAATCTGTTAGACAGGAGGAAGTCAGTAGGCCGGCCCGTTCTAAAGGAGAGGGGACTGTACAAAGGTGTGAATATGATCATGGGGCTGTTGTGGAATCTGCCTGCCACATGTCTTTCATTCAGTAAACAATTATTTTTGAGTGCAGAGTGAGATCTTTCGTTATTGCTTCTCCCTTGCACCATTTTCTCTTTCTGAAGTTATGGATAGTCATATGTTAGACGTTCTCATTCTATTCATTTTTACTAACCTCCTATATGTTCTTTCTTTCTCTTTGCTATATTTTGTATAATTTCTTCTGCTGTATGTTACTGTTGACAGGTCATCTGTTTTAGTGTATTACATATGCTGTTGTCTGTTAATATACATACATGTTTTTGTATATCTTTTTGTGTGTGCATATTATTTATTTTTCCCAAATCTGCCTAATCATCTTGTGTCTTGTCCTTTAGACATTTTGGATAGTTTCTTTCATTCTTGCACGTATACACACTTACTTAACGTGTACTTTCTTGTAATTCTGACATTGGCATCTTTTCACTGTAGATTCTGATATTGGCTGTGAAGACTCATGTTGAATGTAGGAATATATTTTATTCTCCCGACGTCACTAGCATTTATTTATCTCTTAGCAAATAGGTGGTCAAATGCACACACGTAGGTACACATGTATATACATATACACATGTATATACACATATGTACAGATATATATCCACTCTGTGTGTGTGTTTGTGTGAATGTGATATTTCCAGCTTACTGGATTTCACCAGTACACTTTATAGAAACATCTGCTTTGATGAATGGATGGTTGACTGAATGCACAAATATAGAATATTTTGTTAGGTTTTAAAAAAAAAAATAGGCATATCGATGTAGCAGCCTACATAGAGGAAATGAGCGGAACTGCTGTCCTGAACCTTCATCCATATCATTGAAAGGAAATCACCTCATTAAATAGGACCCTGTTAATACAGGAATCACTGGCATTTGAGGATGTGGCTGTGAAGTTCACCTGGGAAGAGTGGCAGCTTCTAGACCCTGCTCAGAAGAATCTGTACCGAGATGTGATGTTGGAGAACTTCAGAAACCTAGTGTCCGTGGGTGAGGACAGCTCCCCTGTGTCACTCAGCCTGTCATTGGCTTTTCCTTTCTCAGCTGCTGAAACCTCTGGAGTGTCTGTGGGCCTCTGAAGTGGTGGATTCTCACTGTATTCTCTGGCCCTGGATAAGTGGGTATCTTTTCCCTACTCCTGAGAGAAAAATCTTTACTTCATATGTTTGAAAATTGTTTTGTCCCATATGTATCATTCTCCAGTCATCACAAAGCCAAGGCCAATTTAGTATGTCTAAATCTTCTGTCATTTCCCATGAGCAGGGTATCAAGTTACCAAACCAGATGCACTCTCCAGGTTGAGAAGAGGAGAACTGCCATGGAGTATATTAGATGAAATCGATAGTCGAAACTTTTTAGGTGAGTGAGCAAAAACCACCAAGGGAGTGGACTGTGGAGGTCACATTCTAGTCAGAGTCACACAGCTGTGAGTCGTGTCTAAGGATACATTAACAGGCTTCCGTGTATCCATCTTCCCATGTGAGACCTCATTTTCTTTGTAGGAGTTTAGAGAAATATATACCTCTCTGTCTCTTCTGAGAAAGGATCCCTTTTTATTTGATCAATATCTTGATATTTTTGGTAGTTTTATTCCTAGGACTTTTAAATCTTTGCCATCTTCATATCCTCTTGTAATGTTCTAGTAGCGCCTAAAGTCCTCTTACTTCAGGATGAGGAGAGAGAATCACCATCAGCACAAAGCTGATTCTTATGAGGTGAAGGTTGACATACCTCCACTCTGCAACTTCCGTCTAACACCAGTCATGCCCCCCGCGGCACTCTCTACTTTTTTGTTGGGTTTAATAGTGCGTTGCAATGGCTACACAGAACTCACATACCATACTTCCAGTTAAGTGGTTTATTAAGGAAGTCACAAGGTACAACTTGGGATCAGGGTTAGCAGGCTACAACTTGCAATCAGGACCGGGAAACATGCAGGCAAAGTCTGGAAGGCTTCCTTGAAGTGGAGAGCACATCTCTTTTCTTCAGTGTAGGACATGTCCTCTTGGCCGTGCAAGCAAGCATGCCCTTCTCTTTGTTATGCATGTCCTTTCAGACCTCTCAGGTCTTCTCTTGGCCGTGCATGTCCCCTGTCTCCCTTGCAGGCCTCTCTGCCTTCGGCCTTCCTGCCATCAGGCTCTCCACTGCTACCCGACCCAAGTCAGTATAGTGGCTTAGTTTAGCACTCTGAGCTGCATTCCTAGCAACAGGTTTCTGCCATCACCACAGACTCTGCAACACCATCATCACTGGCTCTGCCTCAATACCTGTTACAGGCCTCTGACAGTCTTCAGCATTACAGCTCTTGACCTGTGTTAAACGCTCTTTTATGAGATTCCTTGTCTCCTCTCTTTGCTTCTCTCTTGTCGCCTCTCTTGCCTTTTATCTTTCTTCTTTCTGAAACCTCCGTGGGGTTGGCTGCCTATATCAGTAAACTCCTTGTCAGTCTTAAGGCATGGCCCTCCCCACAAAGCCAGGAATTGGCCAATCCTCTCTGTACCATATCCACTTCATTTGCATAGCCTTTAATCACTTCATTTCCATAGATGATAATATATTGACCAATCCCTGCAAGGTGCATAAATTGACCAATCACAGGTGAGGCTGTAGCCCAGGACCAGACAAAAAGTGTCAAACCATTAAGTTGTTTACTGCCTACCTAGGAAATGTTAATCAACCTGGACAAAAGTAACAAACTCTCTGGGGTAGAAAACTAGGGCAAAGATAACTCCTCAAGGCTTGGGAGAAAAATCTCTCAAGCTGTTTTTCCAGAGAAACAAGGCAAAAGCCACATGATGGAACTCACTTCACCACACCTCTCACCTTCCTTGCTATGAAATTGTACCTTCTATGCCTCTCTGCGAAGAGAGAACTTTGAATTCATAACTGTCCTGTGAGTATGGCACCTTCATCCCCAATTGGGTAATACTGATTTCCTTTCCTGACTTCCATCCCCACCTTGGGTATTGTGTCCCACAGTAAACTGCCTCTCACTGTGCCTTTGTCTGCTTCCTAAGCTTTACTTTTCCTCTATTCTGAGGTTCTCCAAAGTTTGTAATTTCCATTTGTTTCTTTGTTCTCCTAACCCCTTAAAGTTTCCTTCAGTCGACTGAGTGAAGCTCCTTCTGTTTCCTAGAGGAGACTGTCAAATTGCCATCTCCCTTGATATTGTCCAACATAGACTTTTTTCTATATATTTTACTCATCTTGGTGATAATTCCCCTATGAGTTCCCAATATCTGCAAGGAGCTAGGATCATCTCTCTGCCAAGAAAACCACTGTCAGTACATGTAAAAATGGCATGGGGTCAGTGTAACTTCACGAGGGGGAAAGAATCAAGAGAACAATCCAAGGCTGATTCCTATGATGCCGAGATCAGACATGCCTCCTCTCTCTGCCATCTTTACCAATTCTGACACCAACTGTCCCTCCCACAGCACTTTCTACTTCTAGGATGGGTTCAATAATTCATTGCAGTGGTCACACAGAACTCACTGACAGTACTCACGATTATGGGCCTGATTAGGGAAAAGTAGTAGGTTACATTTTAGGCTCAGGAACACTCAGGATACAGTTCTTCCGTCAGGACAGCCTCTTCCCAGCCGTGCTTGCAGACACGCCTCTCCCTGGCCCTCTGCCTCTGCCCAAAGACACTCAACTTTCTTCCTGCATGGGCTGGGAAGCCCACTGCGTGGTCTTTCCTGCCACTGCTTCTCTTCTACTGCTTCTCTGCCACCGCTTCTCGCCATCTTCTGGGTTATAGCTCTCTCTATGTCTCCTGGGTCCTGGAGCTTCTCAGTGCAGGGATCCCGGGTCTTAAGGATGTGCTCTCCACTCTTGGCTGTTCTTGGTGGTGGTAGGATCCTCTCTTTCCTGCCTCTGGGGTGGCTCATTTCAAGCCCAGCAGGATGGCAAAACTGACCAATCCCTTTGGCGGTCTACAGTTAGCCTATTTGCACAGTCCCACCCAGTCACTTGAGTGGGAATTACAAGACCATGGCGAGAAAGGCCACATAAAAAGGATCCATTGTACCACAGTACATCTAAAATCCGAGCCATCCCAGTAGTTACCTTGAATGTTCCCTTCCTGCAGGGCTCTCTGCTTTAAAGGTCTGTGCTACTCCTGATAATTTCTTATCTGGAGAAAACATTTTTTAATACCCTACATTCTCAGTTCCCATATTATCCGGGTCATAATTCTTATATATTTCAATTTACTACCATTGTATGTTTACTAATTCTGATCATTTTCCTAGTTCATTGTAAATGTTATCACTGTATTCACTTCACTTCTTTGGGGAACTTCTTCAGTTCCAAAGCTTTAAATATGAGAATGGTTAAAACCTTGGTGTTCATCTTTTTAAAATGTATATTATACCTGAACATGATCTTTTTGTGTTCTCTGTGCTTAAATCATATTTATATACTGAAGTTTGTCTGTTTACTACCCCTAGTCTAGATTTTTCTCAAGATTTACACATTCTTCTGAGTTGTTCGTTTCTGTACTTGGATATGTCATGACCGTCTTAAAGTTGATATGCTTAAGAATGTTTGCTTGAACATTCTATTCTTCAGTGATATTCCTCACCTTATTACAAGACAGTACTACTCTATGGCTCAGTCCAGATACTTAACAGCAACGCTTGATTCCTCACTTTCCTTAACCAACCACAATGTCCCAACCCCAGCAGCAACAAATCCATCAGTAAGCCTCCTATTCCTCCAAAATGTATCCTCATTTCCTCCTTCTCTTCCCACACTCGCTTTCATACCACTTTTCACAATTTCTACCTACTTTTCTTTCTTATTGTGGTGGAAATACATACAACGAAACATACAGCAAGTCAACAATTTTTACATGTATAATTTAGTGACATTGATTACATTCTTCAAGTTGTGCAACTGTTCTCAGTATCTTTTTTCAAATTATCCCACTGCCAGGAACATACATTGGTAAAGACTTAATTATTTTTTGTTTTTATATCCTTGATTATTTTGTACATGTGAGATGATATAGTATTTGTCCTTTAGTGACTGCCTTATTTTGCTTGTTGTTGTTAGGCGCCGTCGAGTTGGTTCCAACTCATAGTGACCCTGTGTACAACAGAACAAAACATTACCCAGTCCTGCACCATCCTCACGATCATTGTTATGCTTAAGCCCATTGTCGCAGCCACTGTGTTAATCCATCTCATTGAGGGTTTTCCTCTTTTTCGTTGACCCTCTTCTTTACCAAGCATGATGTCCTTCTCCAGGGACTGATCCCTCCTGATAACATGTCCAAAGTGTGTGAGACATAGTCTCCCCATCCTTGCTTTTAAGGAGCATTCTGGTCATACTTCTTCCAAGACTGATTTGTTCATTCTTTTGGCAGTCCGTGGTATATTCGGTATTCTTCTCTAGCACCACAATTCAAAGGCATCAGTTTTTCTTCTGTCTTCCTTATTCATCATCCAGCTTTCACATGCATATGAGGCAATTGAAAACACCATGGCTTGGGTCAGGCGCACGTTAGTCTTCATGGTGACATCTTTGCTTTTCAGCACTTTGAAGAGGTCTTTTGCGTCAGACTTGCCCAATGCAATGCGTCATTTGATTTCTTGACTGCTGCTTCCGTGGGTGTTGATTGGGATCCAAGTAAAATGAAATACTTGACAGCTTCAGACTTTTCTCCATTTACCATGATGTTGCTTATTGGTCCAGTTGTGAAGACTTTTGTTTTCTTTATGTTGACATGTAATCCATACTGAAGGTTGTGGTCTTTGATCATCATCAGTAAGTGCTTCAAGTCCTTTTCACTTTCAGCAAGCAAGGTTGTGTCATCTGCATATTGCAGTTGTTAATGAGTCTTCCTGCAATCCTGATGCCCCTTTCTACTTCATATAGTCCAGCTTCTCTGATTGTTTGCTCAGCATACAGATTGCACAGGTATGGTGAAAGGATACAACCCTGACGCACGCCTTTCCTGACTTTAAACCATGCAGTATCCGCTTGTTCTGTTCAAATGACTGCCTCTTGATCTGTGTATAGGTTCCTCACGAGCACAATTAAGTGTTCTGGAATTTGCATTCTTCGTCATGTTATCCGTAATTTGTTATGATCCACATTCGCTTAGCATAGTGTTTTCTAGGTTCATCCATGTTGTGGCACACATCAGGACTTCATTGTACAGCTACTTCCTTTATGTCTTTCCTTGCTTATTTTAGTGATTTTCACACTTCAGTGTCTGCTTTGTAAACATAAGGAATATGTTTGTGTATCCCTAACACCTTTTACTATGCATATGTAAAAATTGTCACAAATGTAACATTCTGCATTCCTCACAAACCCAAATATTTCGGGTGTATAGTTGTCATTCAGTATGGTTTTGTGGAATAAATGAGTCTGTCCTTCACCAGTTTGGATCAGGTGGCCCTCTAGCCTTTGTGGTCTGCTGTTTACAGTGACTTGCTTGTATTTTACAGTATCTGAATATTTTGCAAGGCACTATTTAGGAAGCAGCCAAATCTGTATTTCTTCGTAATGTATTATCTAAACTTGTCTCTACACTATCTGCTATTACTGTTTGGGTTATTTATATTATTGTCTTTTTACCAGTCTTTAAGGAACATTAAGCTTTGACTTCTATTTTCAGTGACTATCGTAAGGTTGTCACTAAAGAGCCACCTCATATCAAGGCATTTTTAAATCACCTTTATTACTAATTGAGATCGTGGAAGGATTCATTATTTTCTTCTTTTGTAGAAATCTGGAAAGTTGACGATCATCTGCCTGAGCACCTGCAAAATGAAAGCAGGGTGAATAGATCGGAACAACGCCACAAACATAATACATGGGAAAATATTTTTCATCAGCACAGAAGTCATTTTCCTTTAAGGCAAAATCATAATATGTTTGACTTACATGAAAAATCTGTGAAATCAAATTTAACTTTAATCAACCAGAGTAGAAGCTATAAAGTAAAGAACTCTACTGAGTTTAATAGAGATGAAAAAACCTTTCTTCATGCTAACCATGAGCAATTTCATACTGAAATAAAATTTCCTGAGAGTCAAAAATCCAATAGCACTAAGTCTCAAGTCATTAAGCATCAGAACACTCACAAAACGGAGAAACTGCATGTATGTAGTGAATGTGGGAAAGCCTTCATCAGGAAGTCTTGGCTCATTAGTCATCAGATCATTCATACAGGAGAGAGACCCCATAGATGTTACCTATGTGGGGAAGCCTTCTTCAGAAAGTTTAAGCTTACTGAACATCAGAGAAAACATAGAGGAGAAAAACCTTTTGAGTGCACGGAATGTGGCAAAGCCTTTCTCAAGAAATCACAGCTCAATAGACATCAGAAAACTCATACAGGTGAGAAATGGTATAAATGCAGTGAGTGTGGAAAAGGCTACACCCGGAAGAGAAATCTCATTATTCATCAGCGAACTCATGCTGGAGAGAAGCCCTACATATGCAGTGAATGTGGAAAAGGCTTCATCCATAAGGGAAACCTCATTATTCATCAGCGAATTCATACTGGAGAGAAACTCTGCATATGTAGTCAGTGTGGAAAAGGCTTCATGCGGAAGGGAAATCTCATTATTCATCAGCGAATTCATACTGGAGAGAAACCCTATGTATGTAGTCAGTGTGGAAAAGGCTTCATAAAGAAGGGAGATTTCACTATTCATCAGCGAACTCACACTGGAGAGAAACCCTATACGTGCAGTGAATGTGGAAAAGGCTTCAGCCAGAAGGGAAATCTCATTATTCATCAGCGAATTCATAGTGGAGAGAAACCCTACATGTGCACTGAATGTGGAAAAGGCTTCATACAGAAAAGAGATTTCATTATTCATCAGCGAACTCATACTGGAGAGAAACCCTACACATGTGGTGAATGTGGAAAAGACTTCATCCGGAAACAGTATCTCATTATTCATCAGCGAATTCATAGTGGAGAAAAACCCTATGTATGCACTGAATGTGGAAAACGCTTCATACAGAAAAGAGATTTCATTATTCATCAGCGAACTCATACTGGAGAGAAACCCTATGTATGTGGTGAATGTGGAAAAGGCTTTGTCCGGAAGGGGCATCTCATTATTCATCAGCGAATTCATAGTGGAGAGAAACCTTACATATGCACGGAATGTGGAAAGGGCTTCATCCAGAAGCGAAATCTCATTGTTCATCAGCAAAGTCATAGTGGAGAGAAACCATACATATGCACTGAATGTGGGAAAGGTTTCATACAGAAGAGAGATTACATTATTCATCAGCGAATTCATACTGGGGAGAAACTCTGCGTATGCAGTGAATGTGGAAAAGCCTTCACCCGGAAGGGAAATCTCACTATTCATCAGCGAATTCATACTGGAGAGAAACCCTATGTATGTAGAGAATGTGGAAAAGGCTTCATCCAGAAGGGGAATCTCATTATTCATCAGCGAATTCATAGTGGAGAGAAACCCTATATATGCATTGAATGTGGAAAAGGCTTCAACCAGAAGGGAAGCCTCATTACTCATCAGCGAACTCATACTGGAGAGAAACCCTACATATGTGGTGAATGTGGTAAAGGCTTCAGAAAAAAGTCACACCTCATAACACATCAGAGATTTCACATAGGAAAGACTCACTTTATATGCAGTATCTGTGGGCAATCTTATTCCCAGGAGTCAAGTTTCATTGAACATCAAAAAATTCACACAGAAGAAAAACCCTTTCAATGCAGTGAATGTGGGCAAGCCTTCTCCATGAAGCAAACGCTCACTGTACATCAAAGATCTTATACAGGAGAGAGAATGTATGGCTGCAATGAGTGTGGAAAAATGTTTCCGTACATGTATAGTCTTGTTACACATAGCAGAATACATACAAGAAAGAAATGTGTAGACTCAGGCATAGTGAAAGACCCTTCCACAGTAAGTCACAGCTCATCACATACCAAATGATCTCATGCAGAATAAAAACCCTGTTAATACAATGACTATGCAAATGCCTTCTGTGGCTGCTCAGACATCAGTAAACATGAGTGGGCTTCCATCAAATAGGAACGTATTCCACGTAGGTCAGCCTGTTGCCAGATCTGAAACGTCAGGAGAGAACAGAATTTGTACTGCAGAGAAATCTTATGAATGCAATGAATATGGAAGTGCCTTCAGTGATCAATTACATCTCATTTTATGTCACAAAAAATGTGTAGAATAACCCCATATACATTTACTGGGGAATTGGGTTGAGCAAAAATTTTTACCTAATTGGCTATGAAACATATCCTTAGGGAAATTATATGAATGCAGAAACTGATACTTATTTTTCATAAATATGTTCATCGATATTGAGACATAATCTAATGTTAATCCAAACATGTACACATTGAGTGCTCTGTTGTGCAAGTTAAATGGATGAAAGTTTGAGTTCATCTTAGTGGAGGAAATAAGTACTGAATTTTTAAAACAAAAGATCATTAGTAGCTGGTATGTTATAGTTGAAAAACCACACAGGAGGTGGTTGGTGGGAAAGGGGCAACACTGAATTGCCGGGAATTGTGGCACATATATATCAGTTCAGTTTCCCTAGCTTAGCGTCAAGGATTCATTGAAAACCAGAATGTCTACCATAAACTTTTAGAACTTTATACTATACACAGTGATTTTTGAATCAGTAGCCTTATATGGAGTCTATTCATTAATGTAACACATACTTTCTTTGTCCATGGTCATCTTCAAGGTGTTGAGGATACAGTGGTTAATGAAAAAAAGTCCATGCCGTCTTGGAGAGAGCATTGAGTTGAATTATATTTAAGTGGAATCTGTACACTCTACTTTAGTCAGTGGATGGAATATCCACTGAGTAAAATTGACATGGAATAATTGGTACAAGTGGCTTAGTTATTATGTCCTAAAAAAGTCTTATGAATATTTCTTTAAAAAAAAAACAGTTGCCATCGAGTTGATTCTGACTCAGGGTGAGTCCATGTGTGTGAGTGTAGAATTGTGCTGCATAGCTTTGTTCATGGCTGATTTTTCAGAAGTCGATTTTCAGGCCTTCAAAGGTGTCTCGGTGGACTCAAACCTCCAACCTTTCAGGTTAGCAGCCAAGTATGTTAATCATTTTCGCTACCCACGGAATTCTGTGGTAAGGACTCCTTTTGATGTTAAACATGTTAGGATTCAAATAAGTTATTTTTTTTTAAAAATGCTCATGTCTCCCCAAGTAGATTATAAATGCCTTGATAGTTTTTTGTGACTACCCTTTCGTGCTCACGGGTACCTTTAGGAACCAAGTACTTTTTCTGCCTCTAAGGGTTTATTGGTAGGCTTTAGAACCACTTTGGTATGCGCTGTCGTCAGGGCAGAGACTTACATAACTTCGTAAAAAACAAGGAAGTAGGTCAGCCCTGCATTTGAGTGTTGGGAGGCATTCATGAGAGTGGATGCATCCTGAAGGAGTGCTTTTGTATCTTTGGGCTTCTGTACAGTGAGATAAATCTTGTAAGTATATTTACTATTTCTTTTGTGGTGTTGGGAAGGTATAGTCACCGGCATTCGGAAATGTTTTAAGTAAAGGAGTTATTTTCAGGGTCAAAACGTTGTAAGTGCTCGTTCGTGGTATACTTCCTGCTTAATGGTGTTGAAGTGCCGTTAGCATTTTTTCACCTTTTGATTTCCAAACAGCAAGATAAGGCTTGAAAGTTTATTTGCTATTTTGTGTATGTTGGGAAAGTGAGATTTCTGGTATTTGTTGATAGTGAAGTGGGTAAGACATTTCATGGCTCAAAGCAGTGTGAGTGCACGTTCATGATGTACTTTCTGCTCATTGGTGCCAGGAAGTGCTGCTTTCATTTTTCACCTGGGAAAGTGTGGGTTTTTTTTGCTGGCCCTGGAATGATTTTTTCCCGACACAGTCATCTTTTTTCAGAAATGGCTAAATACCTGTTAACTCATTGCTGTTGAGTTGATTCCGACTCATAGCGACCCTATAGGACAGAGTAGAACTGCCTCCATAGGGTTTCCAAGGAGCAGCTGGGGGATTTGAACTGCCAACCTTTTTGTTAGCAACCATAGCTCTTAACCACCGCGCCACCAGGGCTAAATACAGGCATAGCCTAATGGCTGAAGAAACTAGAGCTTTTTTGTTCTTTACCAAGTGATGATAATTCTGAGGATGAGTGTGACAAAAGTGTCTCAGAGGACAGTGGGAAAGATTCTGAGAAGAAATGTGACCAAGGTGCCTCAGAGGAGGCTACCTGTCCTGGGGAATCTGAAGCTTGTGAAGATATCAACAACAGTGAAATGGTATCAAAGGATGATGAATCAGTCAATGATGCAGAACAAAGGGGTCAACCAGAAGAAAACTAAGGGGAATGGTGTGAGGATGTCTTCTATTTTGAACAGATAACAAGCTCGCTTGAGCAAGATCCCAAAGTTTACCTGAGCATGACCCATGAAGAAACAGATTATTTTTTGTCTATCTTTACAGAAGAGCTATTTACAGAAGGAAATTATAAAGGACCAAACGAATCTGTATGTGACCTAGGAGTGCAGAAGATGATGTAGAGGACAAGAGATTAGAGTGACAAGTAAAAACTGGCATTCGACAACTGTAGAAGAGACAAAGACATTCATTGCTGTGCATATAATGATGGGTATATGTATCTTGGAGCCCTGGTGGCACAGTAGTTAAGAACTTGGCTGCTAACCAAAAGGTCAGAAGTTCAAACTCACCAGCCGCTCCTTGGAAACCCTATGGGGCAGTTCTACTCTTAGAGTTGCTGTGAGTCGGAATTGACAGCAGTGGGTTTGATTTTTTTTTTTTTTTATATATGTATCTTGCTGCAGATGAAACTGTATTGGTCCAATGACCCCATCTTTAGTGTTACTGCTGTGCCAGAACTTAAGTCTACATCAAGATTCAGGAACTGACTGAGAACATAGACTGCAATGACATTTCAAAAGCCGTGCCTGAAGGACAACCTGGCTACAACTGGCTTCACAAATTGCGCCCTATCATTGATGTCTCAACAGCTGCCTAAAGGAAGTGTATATGCCATCAAGTGTCATGGTGATTGATGAAAGCATAGTGCCATTCAAGGGCCATTCATCAATAAAGGAGTACATGCCAGTGAAGCCCATCAAGTTAGGGTACAAAGTGTGGTGCTTGGCTGACTCATGAACTGGCTTTGTAAGTAACTTTGAAATGTATTCTGGAAAAGCAGTGTAGACAATGACTCATCTCTTTCGCTCAGTGACACTGTTCTACTTGGACTATGTAACCCATACAACCATTTTCATAGGCTCATTGCCTTTGACAATTTCTTTTCCTCCTATTGATTAATGAAAACCATGCACGACAGGGAACTGCATGCTGTAGGCACACTGCGACCAAGTTGAAAGGGACTACCAGGAATGCTGAGGAGTAATGATAAATTACAGCAGGGAGAATCTATAAGTTTTATACAAAGGGATATGTGTCGGCAGTAAAGTGGCAGGACAATAAAACTGTGACAGTTTTGTCCATGTTCCACAATCCAAAGGACATCACTACTGTCAGAAGTAAAAATAAAGGTGATTCTTCCTCAGCAATCACATGCCCCAACGCAGTTGCAATTATGGGAGGAGTGGACCACTTTGACCAGAGGCATGAAAGGTATGCAATCAGAATGCACTCTTCCAGATCGTGGTATCTATTGCTGTATTTCCTTATTGACCTTGCCGTTGTAAACAGTTATAACGTGGAAGTGTAACAACAGGGGCAAATGTGACCAACAGTCCTTCAGGATTGCTGTCATTAGACAGTTTAGTGTGTCCTGGGAAACCAGCAGCAGAGGAATACTCTCCTGTCTTGTCAGGAACAAGCCTGGAGTTAATGGGGTGCCAAATGATGTCCGGTTCAGACAGGTTGGAAAGCATTTACCTGTCAAGACAACCAAAAGGCGATGCAGAGAGTGCAGCACTAAGAAGAAATGAACTTGAACAACAATTGTGTGCAGCAAGTGCAAAGTGCCTTTATGTGTCACCCCATGTTTTCAAATTTTTCACTAAAAAAAAAAATAGGTATGATAAAACAATCTTTACCCTGCCTTGCCCTGCCTTATTCCACCTATCCTACCTCTGGAGTCCAGTGGGACATACTGTATCCCACATAATATTTATAAAAATCCATCAGACATAAAATATTATCAACACTGAATGATTGAGCATGCATTCCATTAGTGAAAAAACATGACATCACCAAAAAATTACATTCAGTCACAAAATGGTTACATTTTAAAGTTAAAAAAATGAAAACAAATAGAATAAAAAATTCAGTTCCTTAATTTCACTAGTCACGTTTCACATGTTCAATAGCCTTGTGTGACTATTGCCTACAAATTTGGATGGCAGAAACAATGAGGAAGACTTTTCTAGCTCTTTATACGGCCGGAAAGTGTATACTGAAAGAAGTTGCCGTCATTGCCATCATCCCAGGAAGAGCACTGGCTTACATGATTGTATATTTCCCAGCAAACAAAAATAATTATGTATTGACTTGGAAAATGTATTAATGATCCCATAAACTAATAAAGGTTTGTTTTGTCGTTGAAGTAACCAAGCCACTGAAACGCACTTTACAGAATGGAACTGTCCTCTAGAAACATTTTCATGTGTTGTTAGCTCTAATAATAAAAAGGTGGCAGAACAGAAAAGAAGGATCCCCTAAATAAGTCAAATACAAAGCCAGGAAAGAAATTTAGTCTCTTAAGAATGGTTGAGCATATATGAAATGGGAGTAGGTGAGATCCTTTTGGGTTGTCTTTGAGGTAAACTCTTATATCACCCTTGGGAGTTGCCACTATTTCAAGACTTCTGGTCCTCTGTGACCTACTGAGTTGACATATGTGATTCTTATTATTTTTATCATTCCTTCTCACTTTGCCTGGAGTGGGGCTTCTGGCCTATCTCCTCTATCCAGAGTTTCTTTCCTTAATGCCATATAAGTTACAGCGAGTACGCTCATAGGAAAAGAGATGGAAATTTGCCATGCAGACCCTCTTTCAGAATTGTATTCTTGGTTGTTGGGTAATTTACTTCAGAAATATTTTCAAGCACCGTCACTGTAATAACCAGTTTTACACACTGGGGATACATTTGTGAAACAACTACATGAATAAGAATCAGCATAAAGCTGGTTCCTATGAGGGGGAGGTCAATTATATTCCCACATTTTATTGTTTCCATTGTTCTGACAACACCCGCTATGCCCGAGGCACTCTGTTGGGTTAATTTTCTCTAAAGTTTCACAGAGCTCACTTCCTGCATTTATGCTTATGTGTTTTATTAGAATAGTAACGAAACACAACCAGAAGTAACAGGATCCAACTCTTTAAGTTCAGCGTCAGGAAGAGGTACAAGGACGGGCAACCTCTGTAAAGGTTCCCTAAGCAAAGGGCACATACCTCTCTTGGCTATCAGGGCAGTTTACCAGCCTTTTGCCTTTTAGGTTACCAGGACAGGAGCACGTCTTTGTTGTACAGATACTTGAACCCCCAGTTGACCGTAGTTTTTTGTCTGTTTTTTAAACAAAGTGTTAAAGGTGTGCGACCGTATTCTTTTTTACTCTGCCTGTGGAAAGAAATTTAATCCGTGCCATGTTTCCTTTTGAAGCTCGAGACTCTGAAAATCTATCCATTTTCACAAGGGTCAAAGAGCCAGGAAGCGGGAGGGTTTCAGTTGCTTCTCTTCTTCCCGGCGGGCCCTGGCTACTGACCCAAAAGCTGACACTTTGCCTTCTGTACGGCTGGGATTCAAATATGGCCACTTTCAGAGAGACATGGCTTGTCGAGAAGGGCGCAGACATATTACCTTCAAAGACAATGCCGGAAATCCTACTGTTCGCGAGCCCACAAAACTGTCGAATCCTTGCCGGCCGCCGTAAGCGGCTTCCGGCTGAATAGTCAAAAAGTAGAAGCAGTTCCCGGAAGTAAATGCAACGTTTCGGAATTCCTAGTGGTTTGAGAGAGAAACAGGTCGGTGTGTGTTTTGTCCTTGAAGCAGGGCAAGTGGTATATGTATGTGAAATAGTGAGGACACATGGAGTTCCTGAGGGGAGCTCCAGGGTGGAGGTGTGTGAAGGGAAGCTGGTGGGAATCGCTGCCTTTGGGGTCAGTCAGGAGGGGTGCACCTGTGTACAACAATTAAGACTGTCCCAACTGTCAGGGTAGGGGGTCTTCGCGGATCTCTCTGCTTGTAAGGGGTGGAGGTGGTATTTACGATGAATGTGGTGTCTGGTTCGGTTTCGGCATTTAATATGTGGCTTAGTGAAGTTGGAGCCGGGGGTTATGAACATCATAGGGAGTATCTGGTGCAGGTTTCGCATTAATCCGGGATGGAGGTGGTCTGTGTCTGTGGTTCAGAGGCTTGTGAGGCCTGAAGCTTTGGAAGCCCAGGACCTGGCTGGTGGTTGAGCTGAGATTGGAAGCTAGGCTCCTGGGACAGAAGGCAGTATAGTGCTTGGGCAGTAGTCTGAAACTTGATTTAGATAATGTTTTTCTCCTCTAATCCATGGGCGGGCTAACTATACCCATCAGCCTATGGCTGCTTTCGCTCTGCAAAAGAAAGTAGAGTTGAGTCGTTGTGTCGCGGAGACCTTGTCACCAAAGCTTGACATGCATTTCCACTTTCTACTTTGCTAACAGAATTTCTATTTTGTTAATTATTTATCCTTTTGGACATATAACCCATATCCCAGTTTATTAGTAAGTCAGATATCCCAGTTTATTGTTAAGTTATGTGGGTCCAGTTTCAGTTCCCATTGCTAGTGATAGAATTGGCACAGAAAATGAGTTTAGGTTTATTGTGCAATTCTAGCCAAGTATGTATCTGAAAATCTGCTTTCTTTTACATAGGCAATACTTGAATCTTTTTTTCCATGCAGATTATCATATTGTCTGATAATAACCTTAATTTTCTTTCCCACTTTGTAATGTATCTATCTTTTGCTTTATCATGATGCATTGGCTCAGCTTTTCCATACAAAATAGGAGAGTGGGGTGGTATTAGGATTATAACATCTTTGTCTTGTTGCCTGCTCATAAAATTCACTTGCTGTAGTGTCTAAAGTTAGCATCTTTCCAGGACGTAGGATGATTAACATATAAATCCACCCAGAATTTCAAATTTAATGACCTAAAGAGGTTTTTATATTATTTCAAGACTAAAAAATGCCTGTTTTATCTGGGTCATATCTTGCATTAATACTTTATATTGCACCACTTCTCTCTCTTGTTCCATCTCTCTACAAATATGTATATTTTATTAGTTTTTTCAGAGAAGAAGCTTTTAGAATTGTTCAGCTTTTGTTTAGCTTTTCTAAGTTTATCTTTTTTAAAAAAATTGTACACCTTAGTTAATGTAAAGGCAATATACGTGTAACCAACCAATACCCAAGGCAAGAAATAGAACATTGCCAGCACCCAAGTAGTGTTCTGTGATCCCCTTCCTAATTATATCCCAGCCTCACACCCAGAGGTCATTACAACCCTGCTCTCAATAGCAAGCCCTTTTTGGCTTTTCTTTATAGTTTTACCATGTAGTTAATTATTCATAATCAGTGTAATTTATTTAAGTTTGCCTATGTTCAACTGAGGATCAGAGCATATATATAATTTTTTTCTTGTTTATTATAGCTTAAATGAAATTTACATTTCATGTTAGTCTCCCATACAAAAATTTATACATTCATTGTTATGTGACCCTAATTGCTTTCCCCACACTGTGACAGCACACTCCTCCTTTCCACCCCTGATTTCTCATGTCCATTCAACCATCTCCTAACCCTCTCTGTCTTCCCATCTCACCTCCGGATAGAAACTACCCATTTAGTCTCTTATATCTACCTGAGCTAAGAGGCACACTCCTCACGAGTATCAGTTTATGTTCCACAGTCCAGTCCAATCCTTGTCTGAAGAGTTGGCCTTGGAAATTTTTTTAGTTCTGGGCTGATAGAGAATCCGGGGCCATGCTTTCTTGGTTCCTCCAGTCTCAGTCAGACCATTAAGTCTGGTCTTCTTACCAGAATTTGAGTTCTGCACTCCACCTTTCTCCTCCATCTGGGACTATCTGTTGTGTTCCCTGTCAGGGCCGTCATTGGTGGTAGCTGGGCACCATCTAGTTCTTCTGGTCTCAGGCTGATGAAGTCTCTGGTTTATGTGGCCCCTTGTGTCTTTGGTGTTTTTTCATTCTCCCTTACCCCAGGTGGTTGGGACCAATTGATGCATCTTAGATGGCCGCTGGCAAGCTTTTAAGACCCCAGACGCCACTCACCAAAGTAGGATGCAGAATATTTTCTTAATAAGATTTGTTAGACCAATTGACCTAGATGTCTCCTGAAAGCATGGTCCCCAGACAGCTACCCTTACTACTCTGTCCCTCAAAATGTTTGATTGTATTCAGGACACTTCTTAGCTTTGGTTTAGTCCAGTTGTGCTGACTCCCCCTGTAGTGTGTGCTGTCCTTCCCTTCACCTAAGATAATTCTTATCTACTATTTAGTTACTAAATAACCCTCCTCCCCCCAACCCCGTAACTATCAAAGAATGTTTTCTTCTGTGTTTAAACCTTTTCTTGAGTTCTTATAATAGTGGTCTTATACAATATTTGTCCTTCTGTGACTAACTAAATTCACTCAGCATAATGCCCTCCAGCTTCCTCCATGTTGTAAGATGTTTCACGGCTTCATCGTTCTTTATTGTTGTGTAGTATTCCATTATGTGGATATACCATAATTTGTTTATCCATTTGTCTGTTGATGGGCACCTAAGTTGTTTCCATCTGTTTGCTATTGTGAACAGTGCTGCAATGAACATGGGTGTGCATATATCTACTCGTGTGATGGCTCTTATTTCTCTAGGATATATTCCAAGGAGCGGAATAGCTGGATCCTATGGTACTTCTATTTCTAGCTTTTTAAGGAAGCGTCCAAATTGATTTCCAAGTGGTTGTACCATTCTACATTGCCACCAATAGTGTATAAGTGTTCCAGTCTGTCCACAACCTCTCCAGCATTTATTATTTTGTGTTTTTTGGATTAATGCTAGCCTTATTGGGGTGAGATGATATCTCGTTGTAGTTTTGATCTGCATTTCTCTAATGGCTAATGATCGTGAGCATTTCTTCACGTGTCTTTTAGCCGCCTGAATATCTTCTTTGGTGAAGTACTTGTTCATATCCTTTACCCATTTTTTAATTGAGTTATTTGTCTTTTTATTGTTGCGGTTTTGCGGTATCTTGTAGATTTTAGAGATTAGATGCTGATTGGATTTGTCGTAGCCAAAATTTTTTTCCCAGTCTGTAGGTTGTCTTTTTACTCTTTTGGTGAAGTCTTTTGATGAACATAAATGTTTGATTTTTATGAGCTCCCACTTATCTAGTCTCTCTTCTGGTGCTTGTGCATTATTACTTATGGTTCATATTCTGTTTATGCCACGTATTAGGGCTCCTAGCGTTGTCCCTGTTTTTTCTTCCATGATCTTTATCGTTTTTGATTTTATATTTAAGTCTTTGATCCATTTTGAGTTAGTTTTTGTGCATGGTGTGAGGTATGGGTCTTGTTTCATTTTTTTGCAGATGGATATCCAGTTATGCCAGCACCATTTGTTAAAGAGACTGTCTCTCCCCAATTAACAGACTTTGGGCCTTTGTCAAATATCAGCTGCTCATAGGTGGATGAATTTATGTCTGGATTCTCAGTTCTGTTCCATTGGTCTATGTATCTGTTGTTGTACCAGTACCAGGCTGTTTTGACTACCGTGGAGGTATAATAGGTTCTAAAATCAAGTAGTGTGAGGCCTCCCACTTTGTTCTTCTTCTTGAGTAATGCTTTACTTATCCGGGGCCTGTATAATTCATTCTTTGTAGCAGGATTTGCTCAATATTTGTGAGAGTCATTCGTATTGTTACACAGAGGTGTATTTACTTTGCTCTGTAACAAGAGTTGGCAAACTTATTCTCTGAATGGATAGATAGGAAATATTTTAGGCTTTGCATGCCACCTAAGGACTCTCACATGATTCTTTGGTTTTTGTTTGTTTTGTTATTTACCATTCTTTAAGAATGTAAACAGCATTCTTTGCTTGCAGGTTTGCCAAGAGTTGTACATGCTGTATAACGTTCTGTTGTTTGAATTTTTAGCAGTTTTTTCTGCTATTATGTATACTTGAGTTGTTTGAAGTTTGGACTAACTACAAATAATGCTGCCATGAAAGTATTTGTACATGTCTTGTGGTTCTAATGTACTCTCATTGTGGGGGAGTATATACTTAGATAAATACCAGAAAGTTAAATTGTTATTTCAACGAGTATAACTTCAGGAAACCCTGGTGGTGTAGTGGTTAAGAGCTACAGCTGCTAACCAAACGGTCAGCAGTTTGAATCCATCAGGTGCTCCTTGGAAACTATGGGGCAGTTCTGCTCTGTCCTATAGGGTCGCTGTGAGTTGGAATCGACTCGATGGCAACAGGTTTGGGGTGTTTTTTTTTTTTTTTTTGGTAAAACTTCAACTGATAGGTGTTGCCTGTTTCCTAAAGTTGGTGTAGCATTTTACAGTTTCTCCAGCAGAATAGTCACCATTTTATAGTTAGTGCTTTATGTGGCTTACCTAAAATATCTTTCTATACCCTAATGTGATCTTATCTTCTTAAATCTTTATTGATATACGTTTCTCATTGAGAGTCACATTTGATTCCAAATTGATATTTGTGTATGTTGTGAGGTGGGGATTAACCTTATTTTTTTCCTGCCACGTGTATATTTGATTGTCCATGTACCATTTTTTGAAAAGATACCTTTTACCCTGTAAGAATGGTATGGTGGTGTCTTAGCCCCTCTAACTTCATGAAGGGGGAGAATCATGATCAGTATTAGCCCAAGAGTTATTCATATGAGGTGGAGGTCAGACATACCTCCACTCCAACCTTTTACCAGTTCTAACACCAGCAGTGCCTCCTGTAGCACTCTCTACTTCTCTGCTGGGTTCAATAATTTGTTGCTGTGGTGCGATGGATCACTTTTGTGTGGCCTTTTTTCACCATGGTCTTGTAACTCCCACCCAAGTGACTGAGTGGGACCATGCAAATAAGGTCTGTGGAATCATAACGAACAGATTGGTCAGTTTTGCTGAAGGCACTCAGCTCTCTTGCTCTGTAGGTTGGCATGCCATCTCGCTCTGTGGGCCAGGGAGCCCATGATGCTGTCTTGTCCTGCTCTCCTGGTTCTGTTGCTGCCTTTTCTCTGCCACACTTGCCAGTGCTTCTCACCGTCTCACACTGTCTCAGTATTATAGCTCTTTCTGTCTCCTGGGTCTAGGATGTTCTCAGCAGAGGGACCCTGAGTCCAAAGGACATGCTCTTTTCCTGGCTTTTCTTTCTTGATGGTAGTGATGTCTCCTTTCCACTTCTGGGATTCGGTCTTTTTAAGCCTAGGAGGTGACCAATCCCCTTGCTAGGGTTCACTACACCTTATTGGAATGATCCAACCCCTGCAGTGGTTCCATGCACGCTATTTGCATAATCAGCGGGCTGTCCTATACCCTTGGTGGTCCACAAGTACCTTCTTTGCATAGTCCCATGTTAAAATGGCAGGAGGGCTGTGGCGTCTGACCTCCTCTGCTTCACAAGGGGGAAGGAGAATCAAGATCAACAGCCCAAGGCTGATTTCTTGTCCTGGCATGAACCATTAACTTGAAATTTGTCTCTGAAAATAGTGGGTGCTGACAGACCAAAGAAAGAGGTAGGCAACTCCAGGGTGGCAGCAAAGGAGTTTCTTAGGGAGACTTACATACAAGGCGAGCCCTGGAGGGCAGCAGGACCAAAGCAGATCTCTGCATCCCACAGTCGGAGGACAGAGGTTTTATAGTGGTGGTGGACAGTAGTAGCTACAAGCCAGGAGTTTGCACAAGAACAACTCAGCAAATGGTAGTGAACTGGCAGACCACATGAGGGCACTCATGTTTGGCCTCACAAAGTCTTTTTCCTCTTCAGTCCACCCCTTGAGGTCAGCTCTTACAGTCTGGCATGCTTCCTTGTGTCATAGTATGAGAGACCCTGTTCCTTCCCGCTGGGAACAGATATAGAAATGGGATTGGCCAGGTGCCATATGGTGCCCATGTATGTGTAAGAGACAGAAAGTTATTGTGTGCCCAGAACAGGGGGAAGGTTTCTCTGATAAGGAGAAAGAACTGAAAGAGAGAAGGTGACACAATTCCCAGCCTTCTTATCAGAGAATGCTCTGGGCCCAAGGCCTTTACTTTGGCTGCCTGATGGGAGGCGTAGAGGAGGCAGACCATTCCCCCAGCATTCCTATGAGGCAGAGATCAGACATGCATCCTTTCACCACCATCTTCACCAGTTCTGACACTAACCGTCCCTCCCACGGCACTCTCTATTTCTCTGCTGGGTTCAATAATTCATTGCAATGGCCACACAGAACTCACAGATGATACTCACGATTATGGGGTTTCTTAGGGAAGTAACAGGTTACAATTCAGGTTCAGGAATGCTCAGGAAACAGTTCTTCTGTTAGGACAACCTCGTCTCAGCCATGCCCACAGGCATGCCTCTCTCTGGCCCCATGGCCTCTGCCCTGCTCAAACCGAGACCCATTGCCATCGAATCAATTCTGACTCATAGCAACTCTATAGGACAGAGTAGAACTGCCCCTTAGGGTTTCCGAGGAGTGCCTGGTGGATTCGAACTGCCTACCTTTTGGTTAGCAGCCAAACTCTTAACCTCTGTGCCACCAGGGTTTCCCTGCCCCGTTCAGGCAAATGTTAAAAAGTTCTTTTAGCTCTGCCAATAAGTGCCTTGAGGCTCCACTCCACCAGTAAGCCTAAGCCTGAAAGTAGCTTTGTGGGTAGGCAAACCTAGCTCCACCAAGTGTCCAGAGGCACCCTACTCCACCAGCAAGCCTCCTGCCCAAAGGCACTCAGCTTTCTTGTTCCATGGGCTGGGAAGCCAACTGCATCGTTGTCTGCTGGTGTCTCCTGCTGCCTTTTCTCTGCCACCACTTCTTGATGTCTTCAGTGTTAGAGCTCTCTCTCTCTAGGTCTCCTGGTTCCAGGAGCTTCTCCATGCAGAGATCCTGGGTCCAGAGGATGTGCTCCGCTCTTGGCTCTTCTTCCTTGGTTGTAGTGTTATCCTCTCCCTGCTCTGAAATGGGCTCTCTTTTAAGCCTAGCAGGATGGCAGAACTGACCAATCCCCTTGTTTGCACAGTTACACCCAATCACTTGGGTGGGAATTACAAGACATAGAAAGGCCACAGAAAAGCGATCCATCACACTGCAGGCACCCCTTGGCTTTTCTACCATGGTTCTTTCACACTTGGAGGATAGCTTCCCCTTCCCAATGATTTTACCAGTCCCAAACGGCCATTAACAGTCCTGTGGTAGGGCAAGAGAGTCCTAAGAGTGCAGTTACCCAGGTACCAGCCATTCAGGTCTGCTGCAGGTGTCCATCTGATATGGTCAGGTTCTCCAAAAGTCATCTTGGCTTCACCTTTCGTGGTGTCTGATAAAATTTAACTGAGAAGATTATTCCCTGTCTCTGAGCCTCATGAGGTATCAGAATAGCAAAACCTTTAAGGAACTTTAGCTTCGGCCGTTGTATTCCACTCCAGCAGTGCCTCCCCCTTAGTCCACTCTTTAACAGTTACAGATTCTACAATTAGGTTTAACAATTACAGTTAACCCTGTTAACAATCATTACAGCTGAATCATATCCTATCAGCATCTCCCTTACTGCCTCTTCCCAAACCCATCAGCAAAAGAGGACTCTATTCAGTGGGGATCCCCCTTTGTTCCCCTCATTTTAAGTCTATGCATGCCCATGAAAGTATGTAAGCTAGCCACTTCATGCCTTTATCTTCCCCTATTTTTGGTAGCCAATGTTTAAATTACCTGTCTCTATCAAACTAGTACTGAGGAGACAAGTTTGTTCCTTGGTCTTAAAGAGTCTCCTGTTCTGGTTGGAACTTTGAGTGCCTGCATCCATAAGCAAAGGCCAGTCTAGAGAAGTCATCAAATTATAGCAATCAACAGCAGCTCGCAGTGTAAAACATCTTTCTCTTCATTCGGTTGGGTTCTCGTCAACTCATTCCTAGCCATCCAAGCTAGGTCACAATGGGTAGCCCCTTCTCTCTCTCTCTATCATCCCCACAGCCCCTTGCCCTAGGTCAACGGGCTCCACCCATAAACTCAGGAGCCAACACAACTCCGTTTCTTACCAGCCAGCCCTTCCTAACCTAACCCCAATGGGCTAGATCAACAGTTGCCACTGGAACATGTCCAAACTCAGCCCGTCTCTTTCTTGCTGCACTTTTCCCACATCCACTCATGGGTGGACTCAGGTGGTTACTACAAGCGAGCATACCAAGCTATCTACTTGAAGGCTTCCTTTAAACTTCCAATCCTGGTAGAGGGTTTCTTCTGATGGGCACTGACCTTTCCTGCCTCGATGTACCCAAAGGCAAACTGTTTGTTGAAAATTAAAAAAGAAAACCATTCTTTTTTTTTTTTTTTCTCCTGCAGATCCTTCCTTCAAATCCAAAACTTCTGTTCTCTCAGCATTTCTGAAAAGGTTTGCATGTCTTTTGAAATGCAAAATATGAGTGGGGCTCAGGTTTGCACAGGGCTACTGCATTCAGACCAACAGCCTGTGTTTCTTTTGGGCAAATCCTAGTTCCCCTTTTAGCATATCCAATCAAATATTGGATGAAGGTGGAGTTACATGCTCTCTGTTATCTATAATACCCAGTATTCATTTCTATTATACATTTAGGTCTGCTTTACAACACTAGGTAGGAGAAGCATTCAATATCCATACCGTTACCATTACCCGTTGTCACGAGTCAATTCTGACTCATAACCCTATAGGACAGAGTAGAACTACCCCATAGAGTTTCTAAGGAGCACCTGGTGGATTTGAACTGCCAACCTTTTGGTTAGCAGCATAGCTCTTAACCACTACTCCACCAGCGTTTCTCCAATATCCATAGTACATTCAAATAAACACATAACTTTCTTTGAAAACATTCCAGTTGCATCTTCTCCACCCCTTGACTGTCTTCCCATTCTTATGCATATGGTCTTTGGCCTCTGGCTGGGTGGAGTCAGTACACCCTGGCCTCCTATCAGTCATCTTGCTTATCTGGCCTGGCTTTAGCCCCCAGGCCACTCCAGATGCTGCTTTTCTCCCACAATTACCTTATTTGCACAGTCTCATTCACTTGGGCAGGAGTTACAAGACCATGGCAAGAAAGGCCACACAAAAGTGATCCATTGCACTGCATTCCACGAAATCATTTTATGGGAGTCACAGAACCATAAATGGCTAGAAGACCATATTAAGTAATTCACTGTACTGCATACCCATAACACTGCGCATTCTGAATCTTAGGTTTTATTTCCTAGGGTTGTAAAAATTTTTGGGACACCAAATACAGGGATTGTCAGCTATATTGGGCACATCGTGTTCAGTGCCATGAGCAGTGATAGCATTTGGGCCCATAGATAGTGTATCACTCAATTCAGTTTTCCCTTTCAGCCCACAGGTCTTGACTCCCAAGTCCAAGAGAATCAATTGAAGGAAGGAGGAAGAAGCTGCAGGATTTTGGTATTGTCATTTCTGGGGAAACCCTTGACAGGAGACTGAGATTTTTGAACAGAAATTTAAAGCTGGTTCAGAAGATACAAAGAGCATCCCAATTTCTGGCTACTTGCTGAGAACAAAAAACAAAACAAAAATGATCAAGGCCCAGGTGACTTTTGGTTTGTTTTATTCTTTCCTTTGTTTTCTATTGTATTTGTAGAAGCCTGAAAAATATTTATTCAATTAATCTGAAAAGTATCAATTTGTAAAAGTAGGAGCTGGAGAGAAATAAACTTTGTCTCTGACTTTAACATCAGGCAAAGCAGGATCAGGAATATACTGTTCATAGGATTAACACTAAATTACTGATGTTGCAGCATAATATGTCAATGGCGGATCCTGTGGGTTATATTAGCTGTCAACTTACATTTAATATCTCTGGCCAATACAATGGAATCATTATAATTTATATGATACGCACTGATTTTGAGAAGAAAGTAGATCAGTTCCTCGGATGATTTCAATATTTTATGCTACTTTGGTCTGAATAAATTTCTTTGGTGGTTCTTCCTACAGGTGATTTAGTAGATGATGTCCTGAACAGCAGCATTCTCATACATGCAAAAGCAGGTTTCCTGTGGCTGTTTCTTCCAGGGTTTTTCATGCGACCCTTGTAGGAAGAGACCAAGCAAACTCAGTAGACAGAGGAGACCAATGCAAGTTGACCTATCAACTCAGCCTTGTGGTGGTCTGGGTTTATTTAGGAATTAGACCTGATCATCCTTGGAAAATGGAAGCATTACCCAGCTTTCTAATGGTTCTCAATGAACCTTTTTTTGAGTACAGATTTGGAAGTGGGGAGTTGAAAGTACTGTTGTTCGGTAATACCTGGGGCTGTTGGAATGTATGATTGACTTTAGAACTTCACCTCGTCTTAGAAAGTGCAGAGTTATTTCCCCTTGTTCAAATCCAATTCTTATTGTCCTTGTTAAAAAAAAAAGTCTTTATAGTTTTAAGTACACAGATGCCTCATAAATATATTTTAAATATAAAAGACTGAAATCATAACAAAATACATATCATAAAATATAAGTTCCTTCTTCATACACTTCCTTCCTAATTTGTTTTTTTAAAGGTTGGCAATGTTTACTTTCTGCATTGTGTGTGTGTGTGTATACCAATTATATTTTCACGTGAATGGAATCATATTCCAAAGACCATAGCAGCCGACATGAAAGGACTCTCTTTTGGACTAAGGTGGCACACTTTGAACCTCTAAAGAGAAATGACTGCAACTTATTGAGGAACATTTCTATGAGTCTGTAGTTATATCTGAAAAAAAATAACGTTGGGAGTTGGGAGACAACTAAGTATTTGATTTGAAAAATAATAATGGGGTGCAATCAAACGTATTCTTTTGTGTGTGGGGGGGAGGTGTAAAATGGGGATAGTAATAGTAGCATCAGAACCCGTCTAACTTCAGGGTAGATAATGTGAATCAAGATTAATACAAAGCTGATTCCCATGAGGTGGGGGGAATACATACCTCCACCTTGTAACCTTTTTACCAATTCTAACACCAGCCATCCCTCCCCTGACACTACTTTTCTTCTGTGTTTGGTATCGGTTGCAATGGACACATAGAACTCACAGACCATACTTACAGTTAAGTGGTTTATTAAGGAAGTTACAGGGTACAGCTCAGGATCAGGAAGCATGTAGGCATAGTCTCCCTTCTTCAGTGCAGGACAGCTCTCAGTTCCTCTCCACCATGCAGGCCTCCTCTCAGCCCCCTGAGAACAGGCCTCCTCTTGACACCCTGATCACAGGCTCCTCTTGGCCACCTCAAGACAGGGTCCTCTTGGCCCTGCTGTCTTTCACCACCAACTCTGCCACAGGGCCCCTTCTTGGCCTGTCACCACCAGCTCTGCTGCTGGCCCTCTTCCAGGCCTGTCACTGTCTTCAGTATACCACCCTTGACCTGTATTATAGCTATTTTAGGAGGTTGCTTGCCTCCTTTCTCTCTGCTGCTTCTCTTTTCTCCCTTGCCCTTTCTCCTTTCTGTTCATTCCTGCTTCCTGTCTTCCTGCTTTTTTCTGTCTGAAAACCTCTGAGGGATTGGCTGGTTGTATCTACAACTCCTTGTCAATTTCAAGGCATGGCCCTCCCACCAGGGCCACAAACTGACCAATTCCCTTTCAGTAGGCCACAGACACTTCATTTGCGTAGTCCAGAGTCACTGCATTTGCATAGTCTATTAAGCAATCCCTGCAAGGTGCATGCCTATCACAGGTCATGCTGCAGCCCAGGGCCAGAAAGTATCAAACCATCCTTGATTACAGCTAACCCAGAAAATGTCAGTCAACCTGAACAAAAGTAACAAACCTCTGAGATAGAAAACCAGGGCAAAGATAACTCCTAAGGGCTTAGGAGATATGAAAATGCTAAGGAGGCAGCATCAAACCTCCTCTGACATCACAAGGAGAAGGAGAATCAAGATCAACAGCCCAAGGCTAATTTCTATGAGGTGGAGGTCAGATATGCCTCCACCCTCCAACCTTTTTACCAATTCTGACATCAACCGTCCTTCCGAGGGCACTTTCTTCTTCTCTGCTGGGTTGGATAATTCATTGCAGTGACCACACAGAACTCACAGACCATACTCACAGTTATGAGGTTTATTAGGAAAGTAACAGGTGACAATTCAGGTTTAGGAATGCTCAGGATAGGATACAGTTCTTCGATAAGGACAGCATCTTCTCAGCCATGCCTGCAGACTGGACCCTTTCTTGCACTTGGCCTCTCAGCTAGTCTGCCCTGCTTGGGCAAGTGTTACAGAACTCTTTAGCTCTGCCAGTACATCCCGGGGGGGCACCCACTTTGCCAGTAAGCCTCAGCCCGAAGGCACTTAGCTCTCTCACTTCATGGGTCAGCAAGCCTAGCTCCGCCAACAAGTGGCTGGAGGCACCCCAATCCTTCAGGAAGCTTCCTGCCCAAAGGCTCTCAGCTCTCTCACTCAATGGGTTGGGAAGCTCACTACACCGTCTTGCACTGTCTCCTGGTTCTGCAGCTATGGCTTCTCACTGTGTCATATTGTCTCCGGTGTTAGAGCTTTCTCTGGCTCCTGGGTCTAGGAGATTCTCAGCATAGGGACCCCTGGTCCAAAGGATGTACTCTGCCCCCATCTCTTGGTGGTAGTGAGGCCTGCCATTTTCCACCTCTGGGATGGCTCATTTTAACCCTAAAGGGATGGCAAAACTGACCAATCCCCTTGTTAGGGTTCCATATAATTTGAATGGCCCCACTGCCACAAGAGCTCAGTGCACTTTATTTGCATTATTAGGAGGCTGTCCAATCCCCTTGGTGGGCCACAAGCACTTTATTTGCATAGTCCCACTCAGTCATTTGCTGGTAGTTAAACAAGACTGTGGCTAGAGAGGCCATATAAAAGTGATCCATCACACCACACACCATATATCTAAAAGATAACCAGTAATTTTCAAAGTAAAACAATCATTGGACTATTTTAGAATCTGCTTAGCTTAAGTCTTTTATTCAGCAAAAAGTGGTGATTTTTGAGTGTGTAGTTGTATCTTTGAATATTTCTTCTCCCTTCTATTTTCTCTTTCAGAAGTTAATAGATAGGATATGCTAGACATTCTCACTCTATCCATGTTTACTAATTTCTCATTTATGTTTTCTTGCTGTCTGCTACATTTTGAGTAGTTTTATCAATTATACATTTTATTTTACTAATTATCTGTTTGTTGTATTTTATATGCTATTAACCTATCTATTGATATACATACATAATGTGTGTATATATGTATATATGTGTGTATTAAATTTATTTTTCACAAATATTCCTAATTATTTTAGTCTCTTTTTCTTTAAGCATTCTTTAATAGTTTCTATTATTCCTTTCAGCATATTAAACATTCTTATTTAACGTGTACTTTTTCATAATTCTAGTATCTGAAGCTCCTTCAGTGTAGTTTCTGATACAGGTTTCCCCCGCTATCCGAAAATAGGGTGTTCCTGTGAAACCTTTTGTAAGCAGAAATGTCATAAAGTGAAGAAGCAGTTACCATTAATTTATATTGGAAAAAATTTTGAGTGTTCCCAGCTCCAAAAAGTAACCTACAAAATCATACCAAGTAACACATAAAACCTAAAATAACACTAACATATACTAAAAGCAGGAATGATATGATAAATACACAGCCTGTATAATTGTAGGAATAATGTATGTTCAGCTGCTTGATGCTAAGATGCTGAGTGTATTTCCCAGCAAAGGAGCTTGGCGACGCCACTCTCGATGGCCGGGGTGCGTGCTTTCTCTTTAATGGTTTTCTGCAAAAGAAACACTGAATGCTATTTCTGCTTTTCACTTTTTTTCGTAAAAGCGTAAATGAACAAATTCTTTATGAAGGATCATCACAAAGCTGGTTCCTATGAGGTGGAAGTTAAAGATGTCCCAAATGTCCAACTTTTCCAAACTGCTGTACCACTCCATCATCTCTAACCTCAACTCCTCCTCCTCTCCTCAGTACTCCGTCCCGTCTTGGGTTCTGTAATTTGCTGCAATGTCTCACAGAACTCACAAACTGTCAAGGAAATGACCCATGCAGTTGTGGAGGCTGGCAAGTCCCAAATACAGGAGTCGGGCATCGGGCTGGAGGCTTCTGACTTGTGGTTGTAGGGGCTGATGAGCCCAAATCAGCATGTCAGATGACAGGCTGCTGGCTCATAAGGCTGCAGAAGCTGGCATATTGGTCAGATGATAGGCTGCTGGCTCAAGTTCTAAGAACCAGAGGTCAGATGATAAGCCGGATGCAGGATCCAGAGGAAGAGAGAGAACTTTGAGTATTCATATATATATTTGATGCAGACCATACCCTCAAAAACACTCCCCTCACTTGAGTAAGGCACTTCTTGAATAAGGGTGGTAAGGGTGGTGACGGCGAAGGGTAGTGACTTGAGTCACCCTCTAGTAAGGTGGTGATTCAATACATCCCACCCTAATCCTGCCTCATTAACAGAATGGCAACTCACTTTCAAATGGGATCATAACCATAGGCATAAAGGCTAGGATTTATAACACATCACAAAATGGAGGATAATTAGATTACAAAATGAGGGACAATTACATCAGACCACAAAGTGGAGGATGATTACATAACTGTCAAATGACATCATTATGTAAGTGCCAAACCACTGAAAATCATGGCCCAGCCTAGTTGACACATAACCTTAACCATCACAGGTTCCATGCACCTTATTTGCATTAGCAGCAAGCTTTCCAGTCGTCTTGGGCCACAAGCACCATATTGCATGGTCCCACCAAATCATTGTGTGGAAGTCACAAAGACTATGGCTAGAAGGACCATATTAAGTAATTCACTGCACCGCAAAGTGAAAATCCTTGTCGGGTTTCTTTTGGTTAGTGAAAACAGGTACTAATGTAGGTTTTTCATAAAAGCCAAGTGGTGTAAAGTGAACTTTTAAAAAGCATGGGACACCCTGTATTGGCTGTGGAGGCTCATGTTAAAATTAGGGACATATTTTATTCCCCAAATGGCATTAGCTTATTTAGCACGTAGCAAATTGGTAGCCAAATATGCACTGTCATGGATTGAATTGTGTCCCCCCAAAATGTCAACTTGGCTAGGCCATGATTCCCAATATTGTGCGATTGTCCACTATTTTGTCATCCGGTGTGATTTTCCTATGTGTTGTAAATCCTATCACTATGATGTTAATGAGATGGATTAGTGGCAGTTATGTTGATGAGATCTACAAGATTGGATTGTGTCTTAAGCCAATCTCTTTTGAGATACAAAAGAGAGAAGTGAGCAGAGAGACATGGCGACCTCATACCACCAAGAAAGAAGCACTGGGAGCAGAGCGGGTCCTTTGGACCTGGGGTTCCTGCGTGGAGAAGCTCTTAGTCCAGGGGAAGAGTGATGACAAGGACCTTCCTCCAGAGCCGACAAAGCGTTTCCCTGGAGCTGATGCCCTAAATTTGGACTTCTAGCCTGCTAGATTGTGAGAGAATAAACTTCTGTTTGTTAAAGCCATCCAATTGTGTTTCTGTTACAGCAGCACTAGATGACTAAGACACACACACATATACGTGTATACATATATATATGTATATATGACTTTTAAACATATTCTTTATAATTTTGTCATTATAAATGTAATTATACAGTTTGAAAATGTGGGAGTAGTAGCAACATCAGAACCTGTCTAACTTCAGAGCAGATAATGCAAATCAAGTTTGGTCCAAGGCTGACTCTTACGAGGTGGAGGTCAGATATACCTGCACCCTCCAACCTTTTTACCAATTCTGACACCAGCTGGCCCTCCCACGGCAGTCTTAACTCCTTTTCTGGATTCGATAATCCATTGCAATGGCCAGACAGAACTCACAGACCATACTTAAGTGGTTTATTAAGAAAGTTGTTGTTAGGTGCTGTCAAGTCAGTTCTAACTCATAGCAACCCTATGTACAACAGAATGAAATACTGTCTGGTCCTGTGCCATTCTCACAATCATTGCTATGCTTAAACCCATTGTTGCAGCCACTGTGTCAATCCATTAATCCGTTAAAGAGGTAGCAACCTGGAATCAGGATCAAGAAGCATGTAGGCAAAGTCTCTGTCCTTCAGTGCAGGACAGCTCTCAGCTCCTCTTGACTGTGCAGGCCTCCTCTTGTCCACCTGAGGACAGGTTCTTCACCACCCCCTTAGTACAGGCTTCTCTCAACTCTCTCAGGACCTGCTTTTCCTGGGCCCCTCAGGACAGGCTTCTCTGCCCTGCCATGTATTGCTGCTGGGTTTGCCGCTGGACCCCTTCTGGGCCTGTCACCATGGGCTCTGCCACTGGGCCCTTTCTGGGCTTCTCACTGTCTTCAGTGTTACAGCCCTTGACCCATGTTACAGCTCTTTTAGGAGGTTCCTTGCCTCTCTGCTTCTTACTTCATCGCTCTTCTTCCTTCCGCTTCTTCTTGCTGTTTCTCTTCCTGCTTCTTTTCCATCCGAAAAACCTCTGTGAGGTTGGTTGCTTATATCTACAAACCCCTCATCAGTTTCATGGCGTGGCCCTCCCATCTAGGCCATGAACTGTCCAATCCACTCTCGGTAGGCCACAGACACTTCATTTGCATATAGTCTATTGAACCAGTCCCTGCAAGGTGCATACCAATCAGGTAAGGCTGCAACCCAGGGTCAGACAAAAAGTAAAGTTGTTTACAGCTTGCCCAGGAAATACCAATCTGGACAAAAGTAACAAACTCTCTGGGGAAGAAAACCAAAGCAAATGTGCAGTGAGATCTCTTTTGTGTGATCTTTCTCGCCATGGTCTTGTAACTCACCCCCAAGTGATTGGGTGGGACTGAGCAAATAGGGTGATTGTCGCCCACCGAAGGGATTGGTCAGTTTTGCCATCCTGGGCCTGAAACGAGCCACACCAGAGGCAAGAGAGGAAGATCCCATTACCACCAAGGAGGGAAAGCCAAGAGTGGAATGTGTCCTTTGGACTCGGGATCCCCTCAGTGAGAAGCTCATTGAACCAGGAGACCGAGAGAGAGAGTTGTAACACTGAAGACGGCAAGAAGCAGTGGCAGAAAAACAGTGGCAGGAGAGACCAGCAGGATGGTGCAGTGGGCTTCCTGGCCCATGGAGCAAAAAAGGCAGAGGCTGAGAGGCAGAGAGGCATGTGGCACAGCTGGAAAGAAGCTGTCCTGATGGAAGAATTGTATCCTGAGCATTTCTGAACCTGAATTGTAACTTGTTACTTCCCTAATAAACTCCATAATCCTGAGTACTGTCCGTGAGTTCTGTTTCGTAATTGCAGTGAATTAATTAAACCCAGCAGAGAAGTAGAGAGTGTTGTGGGAGGGATGGTTGGTGTCAGAATTTGTAAAGACGGAGGAGAGAGGAGGCATGTCGACCTCTGCCTCATAGGAATCAGCCTTGGGTTGTTGGTCTTGATTCTCCTTCCCCCTTGTCAAGTTAGAGGAGGTCAGATGCTGCTTCCACACCACTTTTACAAAAGGTAACTCCTCAGGGCTTAGGGAAAAAATCTCTCAAGCCGTTTTTTCCAAAGAACCAAGGCAAAAGTCCACATAAAGAAATTCATTTCACCATGTACACCACATACCTTTTGAAATAAGATGATTAGTGGGTTGCAGGGGTTAGGTAGGAAAGGAGGGGGGGAAGTGTCTGAGGCTGTAAAAGGGTACCATGAGGGATCCTTTTGATGTTACTTTTGTATATTTTTTGTGTGTCGTAAAATATATATCAAAAAAATTTGCTGTTTCAACGTGTCTTATGTATACTATTCAGTGACATTAATCACATTCACCATGATATGTGCCTGTAAAAATGGCATGGGAGTGGTGTCTGACCTCTAACTTCACAAAGGGGAAGGAGAATCAAGATCAACAGCCCAAGGCTGATTCCTATGAGGCGGAGGTCAGACATGACTCTTCTTTCCACCATCTTTACCAGTTCTTACCCCAACCGTTGCTCCCATGGCACTCTCTAGTTCTCTGCTGGGTTTGATAATTCGTTGCAGTGGCCACACAGAACTCACAGACAATACTCATGATTGTGGGGTTTATTAGGGAAGTAACAGGTTACAATTCAGGTTCAGGAATGCTCAGGATACAGTTTTTCCATGAGGACAGCCTCTTCTCAGCTATACTCACAGGCACGTCTTTCTGGCCCTTGGCCTCTGCCCTGCTCGGGCAAGTGTTAAAAAGCTCTTTTAGCTCTGCAGATAAGTGCCCAGAGGCACCCTATTCTGCCAGCAAGCCTCTTGTGCAAAGGCATTCAGCTTTCTTGCTCCATGGACTGGGAAGCCCATCATGCCATCTCCTGATGTCGTTTCTCTGCTACTACTTCTGGATTACTCCCCACCCCCATCTCCTGGTTCCAGGAGCTTCTCAGTGCAGGGATCCCAGGTCCAAAGGATGCGCTCTCCACTCCTGACTGTTCTTCCTTGATGGTGGTGGGATCTTCTCTCTCCCATCTCTGAGGTGGCTCATTTCAAGCCCAGCAGGATGGCAAAACTGACCAATCCTCTTGCACGGTTATTTGCACGGTTCTACCCAAGTGATTGGTGGGACCATGGCGAGAAAGACCACACGAAAGCTATCCATGACACTGCCGTGCCCTTTACTATATTCTGTTTTTTAATTATGGTGGTTGCAGGAATCTACACATCTGATAAAATTGCGTAGAGCTCAATAAACACAAACATACATATGAGTTTATGTAATCTTTAAATAAGGTGGAGTTATTGTGACAATGTCAATTTCCTGGTTATTTTATTTTACTATAGTTATACAAGATGTTACCATTGGAAGAAACTGGGTGAATAGTATATGTGCTCAGTCTTTATTATTTTTTACAACCCAATATGATAACTACAGTTATCTCAAAATAAAAGGTAAAAAAAATTGATATAAAAGATAACAAATATTTTCGATGTAAAACAATCATTGGACTATCTTACAATCTGCCTGCTACAAGTCTCATTCAGTAAAAAATTATTTTTGAGCGTGTAGCTAGAGTTTTAGATATTGCTTATCCCTTTATTTTCACTTTATGGATAGGCATATGTTAGACATTCTCATTCTATCCATGTTTTCTAACCTCTTTTTTACATTCTGTCTCTGTATACTACATTTTGGGTAAATTCATCAGTTACACGTTACATTTTACTAATTATCTGTTTAGTGTATTATGCTGTTAACCTGTTAATATACATACATGTGCATTTATATATGTATGTGTGTGTTTGTGTGTGTGTATTAAATTTATTTTTCCTAAATTGTCTTTGCATCCCTGGTGGCGCAGTGGTTAAGAGCTACAGCTGCTAACCAAAAGGTTGGCAGTACGAATCTATCAGCTGCTCCTTGGAAACCCTATGGGGCAGTTCTACTCTGTCCTATAGGGTCACTATGAGTTGGAATCAACTCAGTGGCAACGGGTTTGGTGTTTTTGGTAAATCGTCCTAATTATCTTTTACATTCTTGATCTTTAAACATTTTTGATAGTTTCTTTTATTCCTTTCAACTTGCGGTACCATAGATCACTTTTGTGTGTCCTTTCTAGCCATGGTCTTGTAATTTCTATCCAAGTGATTGAGCAAGACTGTGCAGACTTGGTAATTGTGGCCTACCAAAGAGATTGGTTGGTTTTGCCATCCCAGTGGACTTGAAATGAACTACCCTAGAGGCGAGAAAGAGAAGATTCCATCACCACCAAGGAAGAACACCCAGGAGCCAGCATATCCTTTGGACTTGGGATCCCTGCACTGAGAAGCTCTTGGAACCAGAAGACAGAGAAAGAAAGAGATGTAACACTGAAGGCAGCAGATACTGGCAGGAGAGACCCACAGGACATAGTGGACTTCCTGGCCCAGAGACTGAGGGCCAGCTAGAGGCATGCCTGTGAGCCCGGCTGGGAAGAGGCTGTCCTGATAGAAGAACTGTATCCTTGAGTGTTCCTGAGCCTCAGTTGTAACATGTTACTTCCCTAATAAACCCCATAATCGTGAGCATTGTCTGAGTTTTGTGTGGCCATTGCAATGGATTATTGAACCCAGCAGAGAAGTAGAAAGTGCTGTGGAAGGGACAGTTAGTGTCAGAATTGGTAAAGATGGCGGAGAAATGAGGCATGTCTGACCCCCGCCTCATAGGAATCAGCCTTGGGCTATTGATCTTGAGTCTCCTTCCCCCTTGTGAGATTAAAGGAGGTCAGACACTGCCCTCATGCCATTTTTACACAACCTAATAAACACATAGTTTCCTAATAATTCTGACATCTGAAGCTCCTCTGTAGTTTCTTATATTGGCTGTGAAGGCTCATGCTGAATGTAGGAACACGTTTTAGTCCCTGAGTGTCACTAACATATTTATCATTTAGCAAATCAGTGGCCAAATACATACACACACACACACATGAATATGAGATATTTCTAGGTTACCAAGAGGACTTAACTGCAACTGCTACACATGACAAAAACTTCTAATTTGATGAGTAGATGGATGATTGAATGCTTAATTACAGAATATATTGTGAGGAGTTTTCTTCTTCTACAAGGTATTTAAAAAACAACATTACATATATAGATACACATATATAGAGCAAGTCAGTAAAACAGTTTTCTTCACATTTCAACCATACCATCGAAAGGAAATCACTTTATTAAATGGGACCCTGTTATTACAGGAATCAGTGACATTCAACGATGTGGCTGTGGAGTTCACCTGGGAGGAATGGCAGCTCCTGCTCCCTGCTCAAAAGGACCTGTACCAGGACGTGATGTTGGAGAACTATAGCAACCTGGTGTCTGTAGGTGAGGACAGCTTTCTGGTGTCACTCAAAGAGCACCCTGTCCATGGCTTTTATTTTCTCAGATGCTTAAAACTGGAGTATTTATGCTGCTTTTAAGTGATGTATTCTCAGTCTACTATCTGACTCTAGAGAAAAATCTTCACTTTTTAAGCATGAAAATTCTTTTATCCCAAATGTAACGTTCTGTGTTCTTTACAAACCCAAGCTCAATTTGTTATGTCTAAGAGTTTTATCATTTTCCATGAACAGGGTATCAAGTTAGTGAACCAAATGCACCATGCAAGTTGAAAAGAGGAGAACAACCATGGCCTATACAAGATGAAATCCATAGTCAAAACTTTTCAGGTGAGCAAGCAAGCACCAGCAAGGGGTGGAAGGCTGTGCAAGTTATATTCTAGCCAAAGAAGGTGTCACAGCTGTGAAGGGTGTCTGAAAATATGTAAGAGAGTGTCTTAGTTGACTAGTGCTGCCATGACAGAAATACCACAAGTGGATGGCTTTAACAAAGAGAAATTTATTCTGTCACAGTTTAGGAGGCTGGAAGTCCAAATTCAGGGTGTCAGCTCCAGGGGAAGGCTTTCTGTCTTTGGCTCTGGGGGAAGGTCCTTGTCACCAATCTTCCCCTGGTCTAGGAGCTTCTTAGTGCAGGGACCTTGGGTCCAAAGGACACTGTCTGCTCCTGGCTCTTCTTGCTTGGTGGTAATGAGGTCCCCCTCCTCTCTGCTTACTTCTCTCTTTTATATCTCAAAAAAATTGATTTAAGATACAACCTAATCCAATAGATTGAGTCCTGCCCCATTAACATAATTGCCTCTCATCCTGCCTTATTAACATCATAGAGGTTAGGATTTACAGCACATAATCACCTCAGATCACAAAATGGTGGACAACCACACAATATCAGGAATCACAGACTAGCCAAGTTGACACACATTTTTGGGGACACAATTCAATCCACAACAGAGGGCTTCTACATATATCTCTCCCTGTGTGAGACCTCTTTTTCTTTATTGCAATTTAGAGAAAAATATACCCCTCTATGTCTGAAGGATTCCTGGAGGCGCAACGGTTAACGGACTCAGCTGCTAATCAAAAGGTTGGCAGTTGGAACCCACCAGTTGCTCCATGGGAAAAAAGATCTTGCAATCTGTTCCCATAAAGATTACAGCCTAAAAAACCCTATGGGGCAGTTCTCCTCTTTCCTATATTGTCACTATGAGCTGGAACATCTCTTCTGAGATTAGATCCATATATTTGCTTTATAGCTTGATGTTTTTCATATGATTACAGTTTTATTATAGCAAAAAGATGCAAATGAGGAGACGCATAGGGCAAGATCTGCTAATGTTCCCAATGTGGAGTTTCCATGTCCCAAAAAGTGTTGTGCTACCCTGACTTACATCGCTATCTTTCACCAATTGGAACCTCATAGGGCTTTTGTGTCCAGAACATTTATTGTGGACGCATTGTCTAGGCATGATCGATTGAATCAGTCTACTTCCCCTGAGATCAGCTGATATCACAGGGTGATCTTTCTGGCCTGACCGGCTCTTACCTTCATCACTTCATTAGCTGTCAGGTCTTGTCTGGAAACCTACAGATAACAAAGGTGCCTCAATTACTCAACACATTAACACATTCAATGGGTTTAGAGTTATGTCCCAGGAACTGACGGTAAAGACCCAATTTGTTTGGTTCACCTTAATTGTAAACTCTGCTTCCTTGTTTTTTTTTTTTTAAGGTGGTTTTACCAAACTAGAATATAGTCTCCACAAACATAAGGAATATGTTTATGTAGCCCCAACAGTAGCACCATGCCTGGTACATAGTAGTCATTCAATAAGGATTTATAGAATGAATCTGTGTTTCAGCAGTTTGGATAAGGTGGCTCTCCTACCTCTCTGGTCTGCTGTTCACAGTGTCTTGCTTGTGTTTTACACTCTCTGCATGTTTTGCAAAGCCTTATTTAGGAAACAGTCAAATCTTTATTCATTTGTTATGTATTATCTAACCTTGTTTCTACACTAACTGCTTTTACCATTTGCTTCGTTTATATTATTGTGTTTTTACCAGTGTGCAAGGAACATTGCATGTGGAGTTTATATACACTCACAGCATGTGATTTTCAATAAAGAGCCACCTCACATCCAAACATTTTTTAAATAGTTTTATTACAAATCAAGATGATGCAAGAGTTCATTGTTTTTTTCTTTCCTAGAAATTTGGAAAGCTGATGATCATCTGCCTGGGCACTCACAAAATGAATGGGTGAATAGAATGGAAAAGTGCCATGAACATAATGCATATGAATATATTTTTAATCAGCACAAAAGTCATTTTACTTTACATCAAAATGATGGTATGTTTGACTTACTTGGAAAAACTATAAAATCAAATTTATCTTTAATCAGCCACAGCAGAAGCTATGGAGTAAAGAACTCTGCTGAGCTTAATGGAGATGAAAAAACCTTTCCCCATGCTAACCATGAACAATTTCATATGGAAATTAAATTCTCTGAGAGTCAAAAATCCAACAGCATGAAGTCGCAACTCATTAAGCATAAGAGAACTCACAAGATAGAAAAATCACATGTATGCAGTGAATGTGGAAAAGCCTTCATCAAGAAGTCTTGGCTCACTGATCATCAGATTATTCACACAGGAGAGAAACCCCATAGATGCAATCTATGTGGGAAAGCCTTCTCCAGAAAGTTTATGCTAACTGAACATCAGAGAACTCATACAGGAGAAAAACCTTATGAATGCACAGAATGTGGGAAAGCCTTTCTTAAGAAATCACGGCTCAATATACATCAGAAAACTCATACAGGAGAGAAACCCTATACATGCAGTGAATGTGGAAAAGGCTTCATCCAGAAGGGAAATCTCATTGTTCATCAACGAATTCACACAGGTGAGAAACCATATATATGCAGTGATTGTGGAAAAGGCTTCATCCAGAAGACATGTCTCATAGCACATCAGAGATTTCACACAGGAAAGACACCCTTTGTTTGCAGTGAATGTGGAAAATCTTGTTCTCAGAAGTCAGGTCTCATTAAACATCAAAGAATTCACACAGGAGAGAAACCTTTTCAATGCAGTGATTGTGGGAAGGCCTTCGCCACAAAGCAAAAGCTAATTGTACATCAAAGAACTCATACAGGAGAGAGACCGTATGGTTGCACAGAGTGTGGAAAAACTTTTGCTTACATGTCCTGCCTTGTTAAACATAAAAGAATACACACAAGGGAGAAACATGTAGATTCAGTCAAGGTTGAAGCCCCTTCTGCAGTGCGTCACAGCTCATCACATACCAGTGATCTCATGCAGGACGAAAACCCTGTTAATAAAGCGACTATACAAATGCCTTCTGTGGCAGCTCAGACATCAGTAGACATCAGTGGGATCCTACCAAATAGAAACATAGTCATTGTGAGACAGCCTGTTGCCAGATGTGAACCCTCAGGAGATAACAGAGAATTTGTACAGGAAAGAAACATTATGAATGCCGTGAATGTGGTAGTGCCTTCAGTGATCAATTACATCCTTTATTATGTCACAGAAAACCCATAGGATAAGCTCAAATACATTTAGTGTGGAAAGGGTTGAGCAAAAATTTCTAGCTCATTGGATATCTCATTGTATGATTTCCAGATGGGAATCATATGAATGTAGAGGCTGGCAAAGCCTGATATGCTCATCCTACGTAAATATCACATTGATATCTGTGGTGCAATGAATTCCTTTATGTGGCCTTTTGCCCTTGATTCTTGGATAAATAACTTAGGAGATACCCAGAGTTGTTTTCTACCCTTTATGGTTTGTTATTTTGTCTGGTCTGTCTAGGCGGCCCCATCTCGCCTAGTAATTGACAATGTAATGACAGGAAAGCTAAAGCAAGAAACTTTTGCCTAGTAATTCACAGGGCCTGGGTTTATTGACATTTCCTGGGTAGTTGAAGTTTGCTTGGGCTCTGGTATGGCTAGGAGAGAACCCCAACTTTTAACTGAGAAGCAGCATGAGTAATGACTTATATAATGGCCCGAAACACAGAGGTTTTTTGGGACTTCTTGCTGAGAGCTGGGAGGGTTGATGTGTCCATTAGAACACAGAAGCACTGTGCCAGAAACCCTCCCAGACTCGGGTGAAAGAGTTGTAACATCCTTAGAGCTGTGAACAGTGGAGTGGCTGTGACTGCCAGAAATGGCAGAGACAAGTGGAAGCGGGTGCCCAGCAGCATAGAGCAAAGAGCAGTGTTGATGAAAACTAAGCTCGGAGAAAAGTGACAGTGGCATGAGTGGTGCTATCTTGAAGCTGCTGGTTGAGAGCTGGAGCCAGTCAGCTACAAGAGCAGAGCTGGCCAAGAGGAGCCATGGAGAGAGAGACAAAGCATGAGTGACAGTAGCTGCCACTGTGTGGGACTAGAATGATGGCACAGAGCCTGACACCTCAAGCCAAGCACACATGCTAGCACGCAAATGGCAGCATGGGCCTAGCCCAGAGAGAGGGAGCAGTGCACAGGGCCTGAAGTGCAAGTAGTGTGTCGAGCTGAACTGGCCTGCCACAGAAAGGGACTAACCCAAGCTGGAGCCCCAAGCAAGGGAGCCAGAGCACTGCCTGACAATGGAGCCCTGCAGGAAGGAGTGCTTGAAAGACAGCTCACCAGGAAAACAGCTATCCAGGTCCTCACTGACAGCCAGCAGAGAGCTGTCCAGGTCCTGACTAGAGTTTCCTGGTTGAAAGCTTCCTGATTAGTGTGAGTGAATATCTGTTCTTGGGAGGGTAAGCAGGTCCCCTTTGAGATGTTATGGCTCCATGCTGTATGCTTCCCACACCTCGCACTATGCTTTTCTCTGTTCACATCCTTTGTTTGTACCTTTCTCTGTTTATATCCTTCTCTGTTATATTAAAGTTGTTATCACAGGTGTGGTGTTTCTGTGAGCTCTGTTAGAATTTCAATGAATTATTGAACTCAGTATATATAGAGTTATTGGATGGCTAGTGTCAGATGTAATGGAGAAGTTGGAAAGTGGGAATATATTTAACCTCTGCCTCTTTGGAACCAATCTGATGCTTTTTGCTGATTCTCATAGTTAAAATTATCCATGAAGTTATCCTAATTTAATATAGGTTTAATCTGATGTTAATCTGAACACATACACTTCAATTGGTCTATTGTGTCAATTAGAAAAATAGAAGTCTGAGTTAATCACAGTGGAGCAAATAAGTAATGTGAATTTTTAAACAGAAAAGATAATCAGTATCTGGAATGTTGCTGTAAATAACCACTTAGGAGGTCCTTGGTTGGTTGGTAAGGGGCAATATTTGATTGGTGGTATTTGGAGCACACATATATTAGTTCACTTTCCCCAGATTAGTGTGAAGGATTACCTGAAAACCAGAATATTTACCATAAAGTTTTAGAACTTCATATTATGCAGAGGGACCTATGAAACAATAGTCTTACACTGAGTCTATTCATTAATGTAATGAATATTTGTAACATGCTTCTTTGGTCACATGGTCCTATTTCAGTAGGTGAGGATGAAGTGGTTAATAAAGGAAAAATTTCATGCCCTCTTGGAGAGAGCACTGAGTTAATTGGATTATATTTAAGTGGAGTTTTGACACTCCAGCTGATCTAGTCAGAGGATGCAATATCTACATTAGGTGAAATAGACATAAAATAATTGGTACAAGGGGTTTAGTTAGCATTTTTAGGAATGAGAAAAATCCTAAAAAGTTCTTATGATAATATGTTGTTAAAAAATCAGTTGCCATCGAGTTGATTCCAATTCATGGTGACCTCATGTATGAGAGTCGAACTGTGCGTGATAGGGTTTTCCATGGCTGATTTTACAAAGTAGATCACCAGGCCATTCTACCAAGATGCTTCTTGTTGAGCTCGAACCTCCAACATTTTAGTTATCAGTTGAGTGCATTAACAGTTTGTACCACCCATGGATTCTTGTGATAGAGACTCCTTTATTTGGTATTTAAGCATTCTAGGAAATAAGTTATATTTTTTTAATGCCCATGTCTAATTTGTTTAAGTAGTTTATAAATTCCTGGGTAGTTTTAATGAATATTTTAATTTGAAAGTTAAAAGACATTTTTAAAGAAATTTAAAATTCATTCCGTTAGTTGCAGTAGCCACATTTCATGGTTCAATAGCCATGTGCGCAGTGAATTGTATACCTACGACACATTGAAACAGCAAACTTTTGGTGATATATATTTTATCATTAAAAAAAGGATACATAACAGTTCCATCACAAGAATTCCTCATTGTACCCTTTTATAACCTCACCTACTTCTCACTCTCTCCACCTCCCTAACCCCTGGCAATCACTAATCTGCCTATCTCAAAATGTTACACACTGATGATCACATTTATACAACATTCTTATAGTGACAAAATTAGAGAATATATTTTAAAGTCAGAGTGAACACCCCGTGTTGCAGTGAGTTCCTTTATGTGGCCTTTTGTTTTCGTTCTTTGGAAAAACAGCTTGAGTTTTTTCCCCTGCTGTCATGGATTGAATTATGTCCCCCCAAAAATGTGTGTATCAATTTGGCTGGGCCATTATTCCTGGTATTGTGTGGTTTTCCTATATGTTGTAAATCCTGCCTGTATGATGTTAATGAGGGAGGATGGGTGGCAGTTGTGTTGGTGAGGCAGGACTCAATCTACAAGATTGGATGGTGTCTTGAGGCAAACTCTTGAGATATATAAAAGAGAGAAGCAAGCAGAGAGACAGGGGGACCTCATACCACCAAGAGAGCAGTGCTGGGAGCAGAGCGCATCCTTTGGACCCGGGGTCACTGCGTAGAGATGCTCCTAGTCTGGGGGAAGATTGATGAGAAGGCCAATAGAGAGAGAAAGCCTTCCCCTGGAGCTGATGCCTTGAATTTGGACTTTTAGCCTAGTTTACTGTGAGGAAATAAGTGTCTCTTTGTTAAAGCCACCCACTTGTGGTATTTCTGTTATAGCAGCACTAGATGACTAAGACACCTGCGGTGCAGTGAATTACTTAATATGGCCCTTCTAGCCATAGTCTCTGTAACTCCCACCAAGTGACTGGGTGAAACTATGCAAATGAGGTGCTTGTGGCCCACCAAGGGGATTGGATAGTTTGCTAATAATGTAAATAAGGTGCAAGGCACTCTTGTGGGGGGTGCGACCATACAAATAAGGTGTATGGAACCCTAACGAGGGGATTAGTTCCGCCATCCCACTAGGCTTAAAATGAGCCATCCCAGAGGCGGGAACAGACGATCTCACCACCAACAAGAAAGAAGAGCCAGGAGTGGAGTGTGTCCTTTGGACCCAGGATCCCTGTGCAGAGAAGCTCCTGGAACCAGGAGATTGAGAGAGAGAGCTTTAACATCAAAGACAGTGAGAAACTGTGGCAGAGAAATGGCAGCAGCAGAGGCAGGAGACTGGCAGAAGACGGCGCAGTGGGCTTCCTGGCCCACAGAGTGAAAAAGCTGAGTGCCTTCAGTTAGGAGGCCTGCTGGTGGAGTAGGGTGCTCCGGGCACTTTGTTGAGCTAGGTTTGCTGACATATGGGGCTAGAGATGAATGCCTTCGGGCCTTGGCTTACTGGTAGAATAAGGTGCCTCGGGGCACTTATTGGCAGAGCTAAAAGAGCTTTGTAACACTTGCTCAAGCAGGGCGGAGGCCAAGGTGCCAGAGAGAGGTATGCCCGCTGTTATGGCTGAGAAGAGGCTGTCCTGATCAAAGAACTATATCCTGAGCGTTCCTGAACCTGAATTGTAACCTGTTACTTCCCTAATAAACCCCATAATCATGAGTGTGGTCTGTGAGTTCTGTGTGGCCATTGCAATGAGTTATTGAATTCAGCAGAGAATAGAAAGTGCTGTGAGACGTATGGTCGGTGTCAGAATTGGTAAAAAGGTTGGATGGTGAAAGTATGTTTTTCCTCCGCCTCACAGGAATCAGCCTTGGGCTGTTGATCTTGATTCTCCTTCCCCCTTGTGAAGTTACAGGAGGTCAGATGGCAGTCGGCCACACCATTTTTTACAATGTGTGACTACTGCCTACCAAATTGGACAACAGAGACATGCAAAACTTTGTAGCACTTTGCATCGCTGTAAACTGTATAGTGAGAGAAATCACTATCATTTTCAGGATCCCAGAAAGTTAAATTGGAGAGCACAAGTTTACATTATTTTGTTATTTCTCAGCACAAAGATACTCAACTATTGATTTTTTGAAAGAATGAATGAGCCAATGAACTAATCAAAGAGTATTTTGTCATTGAAGTGAATGATCAATTAGAAGGCAGTTTAAGGAATGGAATTGTCTCCGAGAAACATTTCCTTTGTGATTAGAGACTCAGTCGCTGAGTATTTTAGGGGCAGGGCATAAAAGGAAAAAGATCCCCAGAATAAGTCCAACAAAAAGAGAAGCTTAGTCTTCTAAGAATGGAGGACAGTATATGAGATGGAAGAGGATGAAATCCTTTTGGGTTATCTTAGAGTTAAACCTTCATATCACCTGTGATAGTTAAGGTTATGTGTCAACTTGGCTAGGCCATGATTCTCAGTTTGGCAGACATTATGTAATTATCCATTTCATGATCTGATGTGAGCTGTCAATCAGTTGAAAGGGGAGTTTCCTTGGGGGTGTAGCCTGCATCCAATATATATGGATGTTCTGGCAAAGCTCGCTCTCTTGATCCTGCGTTCACCTCATCATCCTCTGATCTCTGGTTCTTGGATGTGAGCCAGCAGCCTGCCTCCTGACCTGCAGATTATGGGTTCGTCAGCTCCTGCTATCACGTGAAGCCTACAGCCTGCTGCCTTAACTATGGATTTGGGACTTGCCAATGTCTACAATTGTGTGAGCCATTTCCTTGAAATAAATAAATAAATATTTATATATACGCTTCTCTGGTTTTGCTCCTCTAGAGAACCCAGCCTAAGACATTACCATTGAGAGATGCCACCATTTCAAAGACTACAGGTTCTCTGTAGCCTGCTGAACTGCGATATGATTTCTTTTTACACTGCGAGTGGGACTCATGAACTCTGTTTCTCTTCTCTGAGTTTTTCTCTTAATCCCATAATAATATTGCATAGATGGCAAAAACCAGCATAAATGAAATCCCACTATGAGGGTCATTTGCTAATCCTGAATCTTCCCTATCCTGTTCAGCTCTGACACCAGCTGCCCATGCAGCATTTTTTCTCTGACCCTATCCATCCAGAGCCAGATCAGATCTCACAAGTTAAAAGGACATGGTTCATCAGCCCAAGGCTTTAGATGCTGGCTGCCCATCCAGCCCTTCTTTCTCTGACCTGGAGCTAGGTCAGATCTCACAAGTTAAAAAGACACTGTCCTTCAGACTGCCAAATAGGCTGATGCCAGCCTCACGTTTGGGAATCCACATAACACCCTAACTTCTGACCTGCTGACCACAAATTTGGGGGTTTCCTCTATCCTTTCAGGATACCAACCACAAACTCAGGAGTCCCCCAGGGATCCCTAGGTTCTGACACCCACAATTCCTTTTGAGGGTGATAATTCCCTGGAATGACTCATAAAACACAGAAAATGCTATACTTAAACGATTACCCCTTTATTATAGCAAAAAGGATACAAATGAAGAGGACAATGTCTGGGCACGTACCCAACGCAGCTTTCATGTCCCTAAAAGGGATGTGCATCCATCTCACATGCATGGATATCTTTCACCAACCAGGAAACCCATACAGATTCCATGACCTGAGCCTTTATTGGCTCTTTATGTAGTCATGATTGAGGCCTCATTGCATAGGTATGATTGATTGAATCATGCCACCCTCTCTCCCTGAGGTCAGCTACATGATGCTCTTTCTGGCTTGGCAAACCACCATTCATTAGCACAAATCCTCAGGTATCATCTCTAATGCTACATAATTACTTAATTACTGTAACAATGGCATGGTGGGGGCATCTGACCTCCTCTAACTTCAGGAGAGGGAGAGAGAATCATCATTAGCATCAGTCCAAAGCTGATTCTTATGAGGTAGAGGTCAGATATACCTCCTCCCCAAACTTTTTACCAATTCTGACACCAGCTGTCCTTCCCACGGCACTCTTTACTTCTCTGCTGGGTTTGATAATTCATTGCAATGTCCACACAGAACTCACAGACCATACAGTTTTAAGGTTTATTAGGGAAGTAACAAGTTACAATTCAGGATCAGGAATGACTCAGGATACAGTTCTTTGTTCAGGACAGTTCCTTGGCCATGCCCTCCGGCAGGCCTCTCTCTGGATCTCAGCCTCTTGACCCGGCGGCCAGGCCTCTGCCCTGTTTGGGCAAGTGTTACAAAGCTCTTTAGCTCCGCCAGTAAGGGCCCAGGGCCACCTCACTCCGCCAGCAAGCCTTGGCGGTCAGTAAGCCTAGCTCTGCTGACAAGTGCCCAGACTCACTCTACTCCGCTAGGAAACCTCCTGCCCAAAGGTGCTCAGATCTTTCACCCCATGGGTCGGCATACCCATGTAACTGCCTTACTCTGTGGGCCGGGAAGCCCACTGCACCATTTTGCACCAGTATCCTGGTACTGCTGGTGCTGCTTCTCACCGTTTTTCACCATCTCCGATGTTACAACTCTCTCTCATCTCCTGGATCTAGGAAGTTCTCAGTGCAGGGACCCTGGATCCAAAGAACGCATTCCACTCCCGTCTCTTCTTGGTGGTAGTGAGGTTCTCCGTCTGCCTCTGGGATGGCTCATTTTTAGCCTAACAAAACGTCAAAACTGACCAATCCCATTGTGTAAAACTTGTGTGATGGAGGCGTCTGATTTCCTCTAACTTCACAAGGGGGAAGAGAATCAAGAGCAACAGCCCAAGGCTGATTCCTGAGGCAGAGGTCAGACATGACTCCTCTCTCCACCGTCTTTACCAATTCTGACACCAACCGTCCCTCCCATGGCACTCTCTACTTCTCTGCTGGATTTGATAATTCGTTGCAATGGCCACACAGAACTCACAGGCCATACTCACAGTTATGGGGTGTGATCATGAAGGTTGTGTGTCAGCTAGGCTGGGCCATGATTCTCAGTGGTTTGGCAGTTTTATGATGATGTGATCACTTCCATGATGAGATTGGCTATAATGTGATCACCTCCATGATGGGATCTGCTGTGAGTAGCTGATCAGTTGAAAGGGAGTTCCATTGGAGGTGTGGCCTGTGTCAAATATAAGTGGACTTTCTGGCAAGGCTTGAGGTCTTTTGCTCCTACTGGATCCTGCAGCTGGCTCCTGTTCGTCTGACCTTCGGTTCTTGGGACCTGAGCTAGCAGCTTACCTGCTGTCTTGCCTGGCAATCTTCGGATTTGTCTGTCTTCACAGCCTGTGAGCCAGAACCCTGCTGTCTGACTTGCCCATCTTGGGTCTGCCAGCCCCTGCGGCTATGTGAATCAGGAGAAGCCTCCAGCCTGATACACGTTCCAGCCTCTACAACCGTGTGAGCCATTTCCTTAATGTAAATCTCTCTCAGTGGTTAAGAGATCAGCTGCTAACAAAAAGGTCGGTAGTTTGAATCCACCAGCTGCCCCTGGCAAACCCTAGGGGCAGTTCTACTCTGTCCTATAGGGTCACTATGAGTCAGAACTGACTTGACGGCAATGGGTTTGTTTGTTA
>NW_004444023.1:7967575-8019875 GCF_000243295.1 Trichechus manatus latirostris
TATATATATATACACACATATATATATATGGTTTACTGGTTTTGCTTCTCTAGAGAACCCAGCCTAAGACATGGGGTTTATTAGGGAAGTAACAGGTTACAATTCAGGTTCAGGAATGCTCAGGATTCAGTTCTCTGATCAGGATAGCCTTTTCTCAGCTGTGCTGAAGGCAGGCCTCTCTCTGGCTCTCAGCCCCTCAGGCCTCTTGGGCCAACCCAGCCTCTGCTCTGCTCAGGCAACTGTTACAAAGCTCTTTTAGCTCTACCAGTAAGTGCCCAGAAGCACTCCACTCCACCAGTAAGCCTTGGCCCAAAGTCACACAGTTGTCTAGCTGCATGGGTTGGCAAGCCTGCCTTGGCTGATGAGTGCCCAGAGGCACCTCACTCTGCCAACAAGCCTCCTGCCTGAAGGCACTCAGCTTTCTAGCTCTGTGGGCTGCAAAGCCTACCACGATGTCTCCTGCTGCTGCCACTCTGCAAGTGCCATTTCTCTGCCCCTGCTTCTTGCTGTCTCTGTCTCTGGTGTTACAGCTCTTTCACTCTCTTTCTCCTGGTTGAGGAGGTTCTCAGCACAGGATCCTGGGTCCAAAGGATACACTTCACTCCTGTCTCTTCTTGGTGGTAGAGGTCCCACCTTTCTACGTCTGGGATAGCTCATTTTAAGCCTAGGGGGATGGCAAAACTGACCAATCCCCTTGATAGGGTTCCATACACCTAATTTGCATGGTCCCACCCCCACAAGGGTTTCATGCACCTTATTTACATTATTAGCCATCCATCCAACCCCTTTGGTGGGTCACAAGGACCTCATTTGCATAGTCCCCCAGTCCTTGGTGGGAGTTACAAGACCATGGTAAGAAAGGCCATATAAAAGTGATCCATCACACCACACCTCGTTAGTGTTTCATACACCTTATTTGCATGGTTCCATTCCCACAAGGGTTCCATGAACCTCATTTGCATTATCAGCTAGCTATCCAATTTCTTGATGGGTCACAAGTACCTCATTTACATGGTCCCATCCAGCCCTTTGGTGGGAGTTACAAGACCTTGGAGAGAGACAGGCCACATAAAAGTGATCCATCGCACCACAGTCACTCAGGAAATTCCAAGGGTTCTCTCAGAAACCAACGACAACAGCCAAATTGTTATTCATTAACTCACAGATATACTAAGTTACAGTGAGTTCTACTTATAGGAAATGAGATGAACATTTGCCATGCCATGGCTGTCTCAGAATTCAGTCTTAAATCCTGGGTTAGTGGGTAATTTTCTCCTTCAGAAATATTGTAAAGCACCATCACTATACCAACCATTCTTTTACACACTGGGGATACATCAGTGAACAAAAGAGGCAAAGTAACAGCCTTTATGGACCTTGCACTCTACCAAGGGAGACAAATAGTAGAGTAGATAATATAATGTCAGGAAGTGATAAGTGCTATGAAGAAAAATAAAGTAAGCCTAGCAAGTGAGGAGATAGTAATGGAGGAGCTGCTTTAGTAACAATTTTCAGAGAAAGGCTCTCTGGACAGATGTAATTTGAACCAAGACCTAAGCGTACTAAGGAGAGCCAACTATCATCAAATTTGAAAGCAAGAACACTACAGGACTGTTTCTAAGTATGGTGCAGTTAATTACTTAATACATCTACTCCTCACTTATTGACTATCTTGTTATTCGACATTTTGCGTTTATGACAACAGTAAAAAATCTACTTCTGACTATATTGTGAACGACATACATACTATATTGTACAACGAGATACATCTGGCAGTAACCCTTTCATGACCAGTGGGATATAGAGCACCCACCTACATTTTCCACCTTTCGGGTCCTGAGGGATGTGTCCCATATATTCTGTGATCTCATGTGGTCATCCTCCATTTTTGCATAACGACCTAGTCTTTGGAACCTAACTGTGTCGATAAGTGAGGAGTGGGTGTATAGCCCTTCTAGCCGTGCATGGTCTTGTGACTACTACTAAACGATTGGGTGGGACTAAGAAAATAAGGTGCTTGTGGCCCACCAAGGGGATTGGACAGCATTGCTAATAATGCAAATAAGGGGCATGGAAACCTTCAGGGGTGGGACCATGCAAATAAAGTGTATGGAACCCTAACAAGGGGATTGGTCAGTTTTGCCATCTGCTAGGCTTAAAGAGAGACATGCAGAAAGGGAACAAGGAGCTGTAACATGGAAGACAGCGAGAGATGGCGGTGCAACAGTAGCAATAGCAATAGCGATGTGAGATGGCAGGAACTAGGACACCAGTGCAAGACGGCTGCTGTGGGGCTTGCTGACCCATGGAGCTAAGAGCTGTAACACTTGCCAGAGAAGGCCACAAGTAGGGCCCAGTGGCAGAGGGCAAGAAGAAGCTGTCCAGATCAAGCACTGTATCCTGAGTTGTTCCTGTTACTTTTGAGCCGTTCCTGATCCCAAGTTGTACCCTGTTACTTCCCTAATAAACCACTTAACTGTAATTATGGTTCGTGAGTTCTGTGAGATGTAGCAGCGAATTACCAAACCCAAAGACTGGAGGGAGGGCACTGAGGGGATGGGGAGTAGTTGATGTTAGAGAAGATGGAGTGGTACCACAGCTTGGAGAAGTTGGACATTTGGGGCATCTTTAACTTCTGCCTCATACGAACCAGCTTTGTGCTGATCCTTATAAAAGAAATTGTTCATTTAGGGATACACAAAAATATTCCTTATGTTTAAATTTATTTTATAAGAATCAGCACATAAAATAAATTATTCACTTACTAATTTTTCACTTCTTTGTTAAGTTCGGATACCAGCTTCTGCTAAACGAAAGGCTGGCTGGCGGTTTGAACCCACCCAGCGACTCCACTGGAGAAAGATCTGGCAATCTGCTTCCATAAAGACTATAGCCAATAAAACCCTATGGGGCAATTCTACTGTCACATAAGGTCACTATGTGTTCAAATCGACTTGATGGCACCTAACAGCAACAACATCCACCCAGAGTTAAGTCAGATCTCACAAGTTAAAAGGACACAGCCCTTCAGACTGCCAAATAGGCAGACACTAGCCATAGTCTGGGAATCCACAAGACGGCCACACTTTCAAACTGATACCTATGAATTTGGGGTTTCCCTTCCCCCTTCAGGATTCACACTGCAAGCTCTGGAGTGCCTCTGGGCTCCTTCACTTCTTACCTGCTTGCTCCACCTACTCCTTTGGGTTAAGTAATCCAATGGACTGACTTACAGAAGTCACGGAAAGTGCTATACTTACTATTACATATTTATTTTAACCAAAGGATACAAATCAGGGTGAGCATAAAAAAGGAGATGCATAAGGTGTGGACTGAGAGGATTCCCAACGAGGAACTTATATGTCCCCAAAAGGGATATCCTTTCCCCTATGCCGCCATCTCAAATATAACCTAGGCTCATTCTACCTGCTCTTTCTTCTCGTCTGTATTGGCCACTGTCATACCGTGCCAGCTTCTCCAAACCTTTTTCTGGTTTTAAAAGTCACTTCCTGCAAGTCGTTTTCCTTCAGAAGCTTTCCGGGGTTGTCCCTTACCGGCTTCTTGTTGTTGTTGCGTTTTTCTTTCCCAGGAGCGCGTCTCTGCTGAGCAGACACTTGAATTCACATTTGTACGTTTTCAAACTGTTTTTTTCTTTTTTTAAAAAAATGAAACAAGATTGTAAAAGGGCGCGGCCATATTATTTCTCTGTCCAGCCCACTGAAAGTAATTTAATCCGGTCCATAATTTCCTTGTGAAGCTCGAGTCTCTGAAAAGCTATCCATTTTCCAGGAAACCGGACAGTTTTCATGGTTTTTCGGCTTCCAGGTCGTCCCGGGCTACTGGCATAAAAGAACGGCGACTTTGCCTTTTGTACGGCAGATATTCAAATATGGCCGACTCCAGAGAGACAAGGAGAGAAAGGTGCAGACATATTACCTCCTAGGGCAATGCCGGAAATCCAATTGTTCGCCGGCTTTCAAAAGTTGCAGACCCTCCCCGGCCGCCGTAGGCGGACAAGGATTCTGGGCCAGGGGTCAAAAAGTAGTTGTTTATGGAAGTGCGATGTTTCGGAACTCGTCGTGGCTCAGGAGGAAAACAAGTCAGTGTGTCTTTTGTCCTTGGAACAAGGCGGGGGAGGTGTGTGGATGTGGTGTAATGAAGGCAACGCCGGGATGGAGATGTTTGGGGGCAAGCAGGTGGGAGTCCGGTGCCTCTAGGGTGTAGAAACTTAAAAAGAAATGCAGAGTTCTTTAAACATGGCTTATTAAGTAGATAGTCTGCTAGCAGATTGGCACGAAGTTCGTTGTTGGGGAGCGAAGGACAATGTTTTAAAGTTAGGAAGCGCTAACCAGTTCCGAAGGATTGGTTAAGCGAGAAGTCAAATTTGGGGGGAGAGATTATAAAAACGGCGAAAGGTAATTCATTGGTTAGTATGAGATACTGGTTTATGATAGGTTGGCTTCGATTCACCGGATCAGAGCAACATTTAAAGGTCAGAATGATATAAACCAGTCTCTTAGGTCCTAAATTGTTGTTATTAGGTGCCATTGAGTCGGTTCCGACACATAGCGACCTCGTGTACAACAGAAATAAACACTACCCAGCTCTACGCCATCCTTAGAATCGTTGCTATGTTTGAGCCCATTGTTGCAGCCACTGTGTTAACCCATGTCTGTTGAGGGCCTTCCTCTTTTTTGCCGACCCTCTGCTTTACAAAGCATGATATCCTTTTCCTGGGACTGCCCCTCCTGATAACATGTCCAAAGTACCTAAGACGAAGTCTTGCAACCCTCTCTTCTAAGGAGCATTCCGGCTGTACTTCTTCCAGGACATATTTGTTCGTTCTTCTGGCAGTCCATGGTATATTCAGTATTCTTTGCCAACAACATAATTCAAAGGTATCAATTCTTTTTCGGTCTTACTTATCCTTATTAGTTATTGTGTATGGCTGCTTTCCTGCCATAGACAGTTCCTCAGTAGCATTCCATTGTTTGAATAAAGATCACTGCCAAGAAAACCCTATGGAGCACAGTTCTTCTCTGTCACACGTGAGGTCACCATGACTCGATGGTAGCTAAAAACAGCATCATTTGTTGAGAAGGATTTGACTTTACCGAGGACACATGGCATAAATTTTATAGGACTCTGAAAAATAGTCCTGGGAAATGTCCCAGCATACTTCGAAGAGTAGTTGAAATTTATGGCTTGAGTTTGAACATTTATTTAGCAGGCATGAGATTGAAGTGAGCACCTTTGTATAATGATTAAGGGTGATCCAGCTGTCAGGATATGGAGTCTTTGTGGATCTCTCTGCTTCTAAGGGGTAGAGGTGGTATTTATCACGAATGCAGCGTCTGGTTCAGGTTTAGGATTTAATATGAGGCTCGGTAATGTTGGAGCGGGTAGGGGATGGACTTCGTTTGCGGTGTCTGGTCTAGGTTTTGCATTAATATGGGCGTGGCAGTGGTCTGTGTCTGGTACAGAGAGCTTGTGAGGCCTGAAGCTTTTGAAGCCCAGGACCCCTGGCTGGTGACTGGATTGAGGTTGGAACCTCAGCTGCTGGGACAGAGGATGTACGATCCCCAGACAATAGTTTGAAAGCCTTGATTTAGATAATCATACATCTTTTCACCTCTATTTTGTGGGTTGGCTAAGTACAGATAGAGGAACCAATATGTAGCAGTTGTTCTCAATCTGTGACAGAGACCTTAGGCCCTGAAAAGCTTCTCATACATATACACTTTTTGCTTTGCTGATAGAATCTCTATTTTGTTAATTATTTGTCTCTAAAAATGGTCAGGTAATAGTAGTAGCATCAGAACCTGTCTAACATCAGGGGGGATAATGACCTGGATCAACCCACAGCTGATTCCCATGATGCGAAAGTCAGACGTACCTCCACCCTCCAACCATTTTACCAACCTGACACCAGCTGTCTCTCCCATGGCAGTCTCTACTTCTCTCTTGGGTTCCATAATCCTTCCATAATCCATTGCAATGGACACACAAACCTCACATACCATATGTAAAAATGGCATGGCATTGGAGGTGTCAGACCTCCTCTAACTTCACAAGAAGGAAGGAAAATCATTATCAGCATCCACTGCGCAAGGCTGATTCCTGTGATATGGAGGTCAGACATACTTCCTCTCACCAATCTTTTTACCAATTCTGACATCAACTGTCCCTCCCACGGCGCTCTCTACTTCTCTGCTGGATTTGATAATTCATTTCAATGGCCACACAGAACTCACAGACCATACTCACAATTATGGGGTTTATTAGGGAAGTAACAGGATACAACACAGGATCAAGATCAAATTAAAAGTAACAGGAACAATTCAGAATACAATTCTTAATCAGGACAGCTTATTCTCGCCCTCTGTAGATGGGCCCTGCTTGAGGCCTTCTCAGGTAAGTGATACATCTCTTAGCTTTATGGGTCGGTGAGCCTAGCTCTGCCAAGTGCCCAGAGGCACCCCCCTTTGCCAGCAAGCCTCCTGCCCAAAGGTGTTGGGCTTTCTTACTCCGTGGACTGAGAAGCCCACTGTGGCATCTCTTGCTGGTCTTCTGGTTCTGCTGCTTCGGTTTCTCTGCTGCTGCTTCTTCCCATTGTCTCTCACTGTCTTCCGTGTTATAGCTCTCTTTCTCCCTGTCTCCTCGGTCTAGAAGGTTCCAGCACAGGGGCCCTGGGCCCAAAGGATGTGCTCCGCTCCCATCTCTTCTTCTTGGTGGTAGTGAGCTCCCCTTGTCTGCCTCTGGGATGGCTCATTGTAAGCTTAGAGGGTTGGCAGAACTGACCAGTCCCCTCGTTAGGGTGCCATACACCTTATTTACATTATTAGCAAGCTATCCAATCCCCTTTGTGGGCCATAGCACTTCATTTGCATAGTCTCACCCAGACATTTGGTGGGAATTACAAAGACTATGGCTAGAAGGGTCATATGAAGTAATTCACTGTACCGAATCACACTTACAGTTAAGTGGCTTATTAAGGAAGTAACAGGGTACAACTCAGGATTAGGATCAACATGTTACAACTTAGGATCAGGATCAGGAAGCAGGCAGGCAAATTCTCCCTTCTTCAGCGCAGGACAGCCCTCTCAGCAGGACAAGCCTCATCTCGGCACCCTGAGGACAAGTTCTTTTGGCCCCTTCATGACAGGTTCCTTCTGGCCCTGTCATCAGTCACGAGACTCTGCTGCAGGGTCCATTGTGGGCCTGTTGCCACCAGCTCTGCTTGGCCACTTTGGGTCTATTGGTGACTTCAGTGTAATGGCCCATGACCTGTGTTACAGCTCTTTTAGGAGCTTCCTTGCCTCCTTTCTCTCTCTCTGCTTCTTTCTACCTTCTGCTTCTTTCTGCTTCTCTTCCTGCTTTCCGTCTCTGAAAGCTCTGTGCAGTTGGCTGCTTATATCTACAAACTCTTTTCAATTGCAAGGCATGGCCCTCCACCAATGCCATGGTCGGTAGGCCACAGACACTTGGCATAGTAGGCTACAGACACTTTATTTGCATGGTCTGTAGTCACTTTTTTGCACATTCTATAGACCAGTCCCCGCAAGGTGCGTACCAATCACAAGACAGGCTGCGGCCGGGGCTACACAAAAAGTCAGGTTGTTTACAGCTTGCCCAGGAAATGTCAGTCAACCTGGACAAAAGTAACAAACCCTCTAGGAGAGAAAACTAGGGCAAAGGTAACTCCTCAGGGCTTAGGAGAAAAATCTCTCAAGCTGTTTTTCCAAAGAACCAAGGAAAAAGGCCAGATAAAGGGACTTATTTCACCATATCATCTCTCTGGCAAGGTGACTCATATGCCAGTTTATTAGTAAGTCCTTGTGTTTTTTAGTGTGGTTCAAAGAACTTGGTTTGGCCCTTTGGCTCTGGTTTCTGAAAATAACCCGAGCAATCAAAATGCCTTTGTTTTCAAAAATAGCCAGGCATTAGGGGCTACCCAGGCCCTGCATCTGGTGAACTAACTCCAGGAAGAAAGGGGGACCTGATGCAGTCATGCATATTCATTGACTGGATCGATTATAACTATGCATTAAGACCCAAGTCTTGTGTATTCTTTGAGGTCTGGAAGACTAGGGGACCTGAGATCTTGGAGTGCCCGTTTTAGGGCCTCCTAGATTGGTGAGAACATCCATGCACAGGAGACGGAGCTGCACGTCTAATTGAATAATTTCTTTTATAAGGATCAGAACAAAGCTGGTTCCTATGAGGCAGAGGGTAAATGTGTTCCAAATGCCCAACTTTTCCAAACTGCTGTACCACACCATCATCTCTAACATCAACTACATCTCCTCCCTTCAGTACTCTCCCTCCCAACCTTGGGTTCTGTAATTCACTGCAACATCTCACAGAACTCACTAACCTTATAAAGGAAATGGCTCATGCAGTTGTGGAGGCTGCCAAAGTCCCAAATTTGTGGGTCAGGCATAAACTTCTCCCGACCCATGTGGCTGCAGGGGCTGATGAACCCAAACTGGTAGTTCAAACCACAGGCTGCTGCCTCACAAGGCTGTGGAAGCTGGTGAATCAAGTCACAGGATAGGCTTCCGGCCCGTTGGTCTGTGGAGGCCAGCAAATCCCAGAATTGGGAGGTCTGATGGCAGACCTCTGGCTCAAGCCCCAAGAACCAGAGGTTAGAGGATCACGAATTGGACGTGGGATCCAGATGCAAAGAGAACCCTGCCAGGGCACATAAATATACCTTAGATGCAGGCCACGCCCCAGGGAAGGGTGTAACTTGAGTCATGCCTTCCTGCAAGGCTTCAACCCAAGACATAACCCTTACCAATCCTGCCTCATCAACATGTAGAGATCAGGATCCACAACACATAAAATGGAAGACAACCATACAATATTGGCAATCATGGCCTAGCCAAGGTGGCACATAACCCCAACCATCATCGGTTCCATTTACCTTATTTGCATTGTTGTTAGGTGCCATGGAGTCGTTTCCGACTCTTAGCAACACAGTGTACAACAGAACGAAATACTGCCCGGTCCTGCACCATCCTCACAATTGTTGTTTACGCGCGAGCCCATTGTTGCAGCCACTGTGTCAGTCCATCTCCTTGAGGGTTTTCCTCTTTTTCACTGACCCTCTACTTTACCAAGTATGATGTCCTTCTCCAAGGACTAATCCCTCCTGATAACGTGTCCAAAGTATATGAGATGTAGTCTCACCATTTTTGCTTCTAAGGAGCATTCTGGTTGTACTTCTTCCAAGGCAGATTTGTTCGTTCTTTTGGCAGTCCATAGTATGTTCAATGTTCTTCACCAGTACCATAATTCAAAGGCATCAGTTCTTCAGTCTTCCTTATTGTCCAGCTTTCATATGCATATGAGGTGATTGAAATCACTATGGCTTGGGTCAGGTGCACCTTAGTCTTCAGGGTGACAACTTTGTTTTTCAACACTTTAAAAGCAGATTTGCCCAGTGCAATGCATCTTTTGACAATTATGTGTGAATCACAAAGACGATGGCTGTTAGGTTATGTTGTTAGATGCCATCGAGTCAGTTCTGACTCAGCGACCCTATGTACAACAGAACAAAACACTACCTGGTCCCGCGCCATCCTCACAATCATTGTTATGCTTGAGCCCATTGTTGAAGCCACTGTGTCAATCCATCTTGTTGAGAGTCTTTTTCTTTTTTGCTGACTGTCTATTTTACCAAGCATGATGTCCTTCTCAGGGACTGGTCCCTCCTGATAACATGTCCAAAGTATGTGAGATGAAATTTCACCATCCTTGCTTCTAAGGAGCATTCTGGCTGTCCTTCCAGGACAGATTTGTTAATTCATCTAGTAGTCCATGGTATATTCAGTATTCTTTGCCAGCACCATAATTTAAAGGCATCAATTCTTCTTCAGTCTTCCTTATTCGTTGTTCAGCTTTCACATGCATATGAGGCGATGGAAAACACCATGGCTTGGGTCAGGCGCACCTTAGTCCTTAAAGTTACATCTTTGCTTTGTAACACTTTAAAGAGGTCTTTTGCAGCAGATTTGCCCTATACAATGCGTCTTTTGATTTCTTGACTGCTGTTTCCATGGGCATTGATTGTGGATCCAAGTAAAATGAAATACTTGACAACTTCAATATTTTCTCCTTTCATCATGGTGTTGAGATATAATCCATACTAAAGGCTGTAGTCTTTGATCTTCATGAGTAGGTGCTTCCAGTCCTCTTCAATTTCAGCAAGCAAGGTTGTGTCATCTGCATATCACAGGTGGTTAATGAACCTTCCTCCAATCTTAATGCTGCGTTCTTCTTCATATAGTCCCGCTTATCGGATTATTTGCTCAGCATACAGATAGAAGAAGTATGGTGAAAGGATGTAAACCTGATGCACACCTCTCCTGACTTTTAATCATGCAGACCATGGTAGAAGGTCCATATTAAGTAATTCATTACACCACAGTGTAGCTGGGGACAATGGAGGCCCCATGCATGGACATCCCCCAAACCTTGCTTGATGCATTTCTTCCTTAGTATCCTTTCTGGTTATTATAAATGGGTAACTGTAAGTATAGCTAATGGTTTCCGTGAGTTCTGTGAGTCATTCTAGCCAATTATTGAATTTTCTGGGAGCAGTAAGAACCAGCAGAGAGGGTGGTGTTTGCCTATTTGGCAGGGGCTGGAAGGAGAGAGTCCTCACTTGTGGAGACCCAGCTCTGGGTGGTTAGGGTCAGAGCGAGAAAGTGCCACCTAGGTGGCTGCTGTCAGATTGATGAAGTGGAAAGTGGGGATATGAGTTATCTTCACATTTTGGAAATTAGTTTTATGTTGGCTATTATTTATACATTTATGCAACCGTTTTTGTTCCAGTTCCCTTTGGTAGTGAGTGATAGAATTGGCATGGAAATATGATGTATGATACCGTTCTAGCCAAGTATATATGTGTATATATGTATATATGTGAAAATCTGCTTAAGGATTTGTGGTATAGCATTTTCTCCTTTAAATAGGAATCTCCTTTTTCATGTAGATGATAAAATGAATAATTGATTTTATAAGGATCAGCACAAAGCTGGTTCCTATGAAGCAGAGGTTAAAGATGTCCCGAATGTTCAACTTTTCCAAACTGCTCTACCACCCTATCATCTTTAACATCGGCTGCTCTTCCTCCCCTCAGTACTTTCCCTTTGGACTTTGGTTTCAGTGATTTGCTACAGCATCTCACAAAACCCATGAACCTTATTTACAGTTAAGTGTTTTATCAGGGAAGTAATGTGTACAGCTTGGGATCAGGATCAACTTGGAAGTAACAGAAACAACTCAGGACACAGTTGTTGTTTGTTCTCACCCTCTGTCATCAGGCTGTGGTGGTGCCTTACTGCTGCCAGGCCCTGCTGGGAGCCTTGCTGCTGCCATCTCTTGCTGTCTTCTGTGTTACAGATCCTCTCAATGTCTCCCTTTAAGCCTAGTGGGATAGCAAAACTGACTAATCCCCTTGTTATGGTTCCATATGCCTTATTTGCATGGTCTTACCCCCAAAAGAGTGCCATGTACCTTATTTGTATTATTAGCAAGCTGTCCAATCCCCTTGGTGGGCCACAAACACCTCAGTTGCATAGGCCCACCCAATCATTTGGACCATGGCTAGAAAGGTCATATAAAAATGACCCATTGCACCACAGGCTATCCCCTGGCTTTTCTAGCCATGGTTATTTCATACTTGGAGGATAACTTCTCCCTCCCAGTCATTTTACCTGTCAAAACAGTCATTAACAATTAGTCCTTCAATAGGGTAATGAGTCCTCATGGTAAAGTTACTCAGTTACCAGCTATTGAGGTCTGCTGCAGATGTCCCTCTGATCTGGTCAGGTTCTCCAAAAGTCATCTCGGCTCCGCCCTTTCTGGCCTCTGATAAAATTTAACTGAGAGATTACTCCCTTGCTCTGAGCGTTACAAGGTATTTGCATAGCAAAGCCTTTAAGGGACTTTAGATTCAGCCACTGTACTCCAGCTTAGCAGTGCCTCCCCCTTTAGTCCACCCTTTTACACTTAAGAATTCTACAATTACAGTTTTTACAATCACAGTTAATCCTGTGTACAATCAACTCTCACAAATGAATCAAATAATCCTATCAACATCTTCCCCCACTCTCTCTTCCCTAGACCCATCAGGAAATGTGGAATCTGTTCAGTGGAGATCCTTCCATTTTCCCCTCATTTTGAGTCTAAGCACACCCACAAAAGTATGTAAGGCAGCCACTTTATGCTGTTATCTCCCCTCATTCTAGATAGCCAGTGTTTAAATTGCCCGACCCTATCAAACCAATACTCTGAGGAGAGGAACATATTCCTTGATCTGATGAATCTTCTGCTCCCGTTTGAACTTTGAGCATCTGCATCTATAAGCAGAGTCCAGTCTAGAGCAAGCCATCAAATTGCAGCAATCTACAACAGTTCACAATGTCAAACATCCTTCTCTTCATTCAGTCAGGTTCTGTTCAGTTCATCCCTAGCTCCTGTGGGCTAGGTCAGTAGGCACCACCCGTAGGCTCAGGAGTCCACACAACTCCCTGCACTTCAGAGCAGCCAGCCCTTTCTCTGTCATCCCTGCCTTCCGTGGCTAGGACAATGGGTGCCAGTGGAACATGTCTAAGCTCAGCATGTCTCTTCATTGCTGCACCTCCCCCCAGGTGGTCACCACATGCAAGCATACCAGGCTGTTTACTTGCCAGCTCCCTTTATCTTCCAGTTGTAGAAGAGGGTTCTTCTGATGGACACTGACTTTTCCTACCTTGATGCACTCAACAGCAAACAGCTTGCTTGAAATTCAAAAAGCAAAACAGTCATTTTTTTTTTTTCCTGCAAGTCTTTCCATCAGATGCAAATTTCCTGCTCTCTCAGCAGTTCTGGGTAGGTCTGCGTGTCTTCTCAAATGCTTAGTTTTTGACTTAAGTCCCTGCTGCTCTATACATAGGGTTATTGCATTCAAACCAACAGCCTGTGTTCTTTCAGGAAAATCCTAGTTTTCTTTTTATCAAATCAAGTATTGGCTGAAGGTAGAGATACATGCTCTCTGTTATCTGTAATACTTGTAGGTCAGTTTTACAACACTAGGTAGGAGAAACATTCAGTATCCATAATACATTCAAAGTAACACATAACCCTTTTAAAATCATTCCAGTTTCATCTTCTCTACACCTTAACTGTGTTCCCATTTATATGCATGTGGCCTTGGGCCTCTGGCTTGGTAGAACCAGATGACCCTGGCCCCCTATCAATCATCTTGTTTATCTGGCCTAGCTTTTGCCCCAAGCCATTCCAGATGCAACTTTTCTCCCCTCAACTGTAGCATAACACCTCTTACTTTCCTTTCAGCCATTACAGATAACAACCAAAGTAACCATCTAAGAATTGTAAGTTTTACTTCCCACATTGCTTTGTTCTTTCTCTTACAAAATTCCATGATTCCATCATTCTGGAGCCAATGCAACACATCCCACTTCTGACACCAACTAAATGAATAATTTCTTTCGCAAGGATCAGCACAAAGCTGGTTCCTATGAGGCAGAGGTTAAAGATGTCCCAAATATCCAACTTTTCCACACTTCTGTACCACTCCAACATTTCTAAAATCAACTGCTCTGCCTCTCCTCAGTACTCTGCGTCCTGTCTTTGGGTTCAGTAATTTGCTGCAACATTTCACAGAATTCACAAACCATACTTACAGTTAAGTGATTAGGGAAGTAACAGGGTATAACTTGCAGTTGAGATCAACTTGAAGTAATAGGAACAACTCAGGATGTAGTTCTTAGATCAGGACAGCTTCTTCTTGCCCTCTACTGCCAGGACCTGCTGGGGGCCTTGCTGCTGCCATCTCTCACTGTCTTCCATGTTATAGCTCCTCTCTGTCTCTCTCTCCGTGTCTCCCAGTATGGCAAAACTGACCAATCCCCTCATTAAGTTTCCATGCACCTTATTTGCACGGTCCTATCCCCACAGGGGTGCCATGCATCTTATTTACATTATTAGCAAGCTATCAAATCCCCTTGGTGTGCCACAAGCACCTTGTTTGCATAGGCCCACCCAGTCATTTGGTGGGAGTTACAAGACCATGGCTAGAAAGGCCATGTAAAAGCAACCTATCATGCTGCAATGATCTTATTGTCTGAAGATAACCTTAATTGTCTTTCTCACTTTGTAATGTTTACATCCTGTTCTTATCATGATATATTGGCTTGGCCTGTCAATACAAAATAGGAAAGTAGGGTTATAGTTGAGGTACAGATCTCTGTCTTGTTGCCTACTCATAGTATTCACTTGCTGTATTGTCTAGAGTTAGCATCTTTTCAGGAAATGGTGTCATAAAATTATAAATTCATCTGGGATTTCAAATTTAATGATATCACAAGGTTTGTATTAATATTTCCAGACTAAAAATATATCTATTATCTGAGTCATGTCTCCCATTAATTTCTTATAGTCTTTATTTTCATCACTTTTCTTTCTCTTTTTATCGTCTCAGTACAAATATGTGTATCTTGTTGGTCTTTTCAAAGAACAAGCTTTTTGTATCGTTGAACTCTTCCATTTCTTATTTTTTTTGATTGTATCTTTCTTTAAAAAAATGTACAACTCAGTTATTAAGGGACAATATACATGTACGTAAACATTGCTTAGGAAAAGAAATAGAACCTTGCGAGCACCCAGTGTTCCTAATCCTATCTAAACCTCACACCCAAAGGTAATTATCATCCTGGTCTTTATAGCAAGCAATTCCAGCCTTTTGTTTATAGTTTTACTGTGCAGTTAATTATTCCTAATCATTATAATTTGTTTAGTTTTGCCTATTTTAATCTGAATATAAATGAAATTGTGTATCATGCATTTCTTGTCAGGATTATTTTGCTCAATATTATATTTGTGAGTCATTCATGTTGTTACAGCTTGCTTTGCTTTGTAACAATAGTTAACAAACTTGTTCTGGAAGTGGCCACATTGTAAATATTTTAGGCTTTGCAGGCCACATGAGATCTCCCACATACGATTCTTTGTTTATTTTTTGTTTAGATTTATAATACTCTAAAACATTAAAAAGCTTTCTTCTCTTTCAGAGGGTATAGTTGTATAGCATTTCATTGTTTGAATATATAGTAGTTTTTCATACTATTAGTGTACATTTGGGCTGTTTAAGTTTAGGCTATTATGAATAATGCTACTATGAAAGTTGTACACGTCTTGTGGTTCAAATGTGCATTTAATTTGGATGGATTTATATGTAGGTGTATACCTCAGACATAAGTTGTTATTTCAGAGTGTATCTGTAATAGAGATGCCTAAGTGATTTCTAAAGTAGTTGTACCACTTTACAGTTCCATCATCAGAATATTCTTCACTGTATAATTACTGCTTTATGTGGCCTGTTTAAAATATGTTTCCATACCATAATATCATCTTATCTTCTTAAAGCTTTATTGATTTACCTTTCTCATTGAGAGTCACAGTTGACCCCATATTGATTTTTATGTATGTTGTGGGGTAGGGATCAACCTTATTTTTTCCACACATATATGCTTGATTATCTATCCAAGCGCTATTTTTTTTTAAAATACCTCTTTTACCCCTATCACTGCAAATTCTGTATCTTAAATTTATTGCCCAGTTGTGTAAAATGTCCTGGGGCACCAAATAAAGGGATAGTCAACAGTATTGGGGGCCTGTGTTAAGGTGAGTGCAAAGATCAGTGACAGCATCTCTACCCAGAGGGAGTGTACCATTCAAATTGAATTTTCCCTTCAGCCTACAGGTCCCGACCCTCCAGCAGCAAGAGAATCAATTGAAGGAAGGAGGAAGAAGTTCCAGGATTTGGGTACTGCCCTTTCTGGGAATATCCTTCATTGGAGACTGAGATAATTTGAACAGAAATTTAGAGCTGATCCAGAAGACGCAAAGACAGAGCATCCCAGTTGCTGATCATTTCCCAAAAACAAAAGAAAATGATGAAGACACAGGTGACTTTTGCCTTGTATTATGCTTTCCTTTGTTCTCTAAAAGATTTGTAGAGGCCTGTAAAATATCAGTTTAGTTAATCTGAAAAGTGTATATTTGAAAATGTAGGAGCCAAAGAGAAATAAACCTAGACTCTGACTTTGACATTAGGCAAAGCAGGATCAGGAATATTGTTCACAGGATTAGTGCATGCAGTGAATTACTTAATATGACCCTTTTCACCATGCATGGTCTTATGACTCCAAAAAATAAATGGATGGGACAATAAGTTGTTTGTGGCCCAACAACAGGATTGGACAGTCTGTTAATAATGCAGATAAGGTGCATGGCACCCTTGTGGAGGTGGGACCATGGAAATAAGGTGTATGGAACACTAACGAGGGGATTGGTCAGTTTTTTCATCCCACTAGGCTTTAAAAGAATGCCAGTCCCAGAGCAGAGGGGAAACCTCACTACCACCAAGAAAGAAGAACCAGGAGTGGAGTGTGTTCTTTGGACCCGGTGTCCTTGTGCTTAGAGTCTTCTAGACCCAGGAGACAAGAGAGTTGTAACACTGGAGAAGGTACAAGACAGAAGGTGGCAGCAAGCGCAGCAGAAAAATGGCAGCAGCAGAACCAGGACAGCAGCAGGAGACAGCACAACGGGCTTCCTAGCCTATGGAGTGAGGCAGCTACAGTGAGCATGCCGTCCCACAGAGTGAGACAACTGAGCACCTTTGGGCTGGAGGCTTTTTGGCTGCAGTGAGGTTTGGGCACTTGGCGGAGCTAGGCTCACTGACTTATGGAGCAAGAGACCTGAGTGCCATCAGGCCAAGGCTTACTGATGGAGTGGGGTGCCTCTGGACACTTACTGGCAGAGTTAAAGAGCTTTGTAACACTTGACCAAGCAGGGCAGAGGCCAGGCCTGAGCGGGGGCCAAGGGCCAAGAGAAGAGGCATGCCCTCAGGAGACTTAAAGAAGCCTGTCCTCGGGGTTGAGAGGAGCCCTGCACAGTCTAGAGGAGTGGAGAGCTGTCCTGCACTGAAGAAGGGAGACTTTGCCTACATGGCTCCTGATCCTGATCCCGAGTTGTAGCCTGTTAGTTCCGTAATAAACCTCATAATTGTGAGTATTGTCTGTGAGTTCTGTTTGTCCACTGCAATGAATTAACAAACCCAGCACAGAAGTACAGTGTCATGGGAGGGATGGCTGGTGTCAGAAATGGTAAAAAGGGAGGAGAGAGGAGGCATGCCTGACCTCAGTCTCATAGGGAATTAGCCTTGGGCTGATGCTGATCTTGATTCTCTTTCCTCCCACTTGTGAAGTTAGATGAGGAGGTCTGATGCCACCCACCACACCATTGTTTTACAGTTAGCATCACATTACTGATGGTGGAATGTAATATGATAGGTGGATCCTGTAGGTTGCATTACCTATCAACTTGCGTTTAATATCTCTTGTCAACAAACAAGAAAATCATTATAATTTACATGTTATACACTGATTAAAGGAGAAAAAAGATTTGGGGGATTTCAGTATTTTGTGGGACTTTTGTCTGAGTGCGGTAAATTAGTATCTTTGTGGCCTTTTGCCTTGATTCTTTGGAAAAACAGCTTGAGAGATTTTTCCTCTAGGGCCTGAGGAGTTACCTTTGCCCAAGTTTTCTATTCTAGAGGATTTGTTACTTTTGCCAGGTTAATTAACATTTCCTGGGGAAACTATAAACAACCTGGTTTTGATATTTTTCTCTGGTCCTGGTGTGTAGCCTGCCCTGTGATTGGTATGCACCTTGCAGGGATTGGTCAATAGACTATGCAAATGAGGTGAGTTGTATCTCAACCATGCCTACTGTGCAAATGAAGTGTCTGTGGCCTACTGAGAGGGGATTGATCAATTTGCGACCCCCACTGGGAGGGTCCATGCCTTGAAATTGACAAGGAGTTGTATGTACATATATATGCAGTCAGCTCCACGGAAGTTGAGTAGACAGTAAGAAGCAGAAGCAAAAAAGAAGAGAAGAAGCAGAGAGAGAGGAGGCAAAGAACCTCCTAAAAGAGCTGTAACACTGGTCAAGGGCTGTAGCACTGAAGACAGCAAGAGGACCGGAAGGGGCCCAGTGGCAGAGCTGGTGGCAGCAGACAGCAGGGCCAAGAGGAGCCTCACATGAGGGGACCGAGAGGAGGCCTGTTCTGCTGAAAGGATCTGAGAGAGCTGTCCTGCACTGAAGAAGGGAGACTGCCTACATGCTTCCTGATCTTGATCCCAGGTTGTACCCTGTTTCTTAACAAACCAGTTAACTGTAAGTATGGTCTATGAGTTCTGTGTGGCCATTGCAACGGATTATCGAACCCATAAGAGAAATGGAGAATGCCATGGGAGGGACTGCTGGTATCAGAATTGGTAAAAAGGTTGGAAGGCAGAGGTATGTCTGACCTCCAACTCATGGAAATCAGCTTTGGGTTTATCCTGGTCATTATCCCCCCTGAAGTTAGGTTCAGGTGATATTACTACGACTACTACTTGTTTTACCATTTTACACTGAGTAAGTTTCTTTGATGTTTCTTCCTAGAGGTGATGTGGTGGATGGTATGCTGAACAGCAGTAATCTCATAAACGCAAAAGCTGGTTTCCTGTGGCTATTTCATCGAGAGTTCCTCATAGACCCCTGTAGAAGTAGATCAAGCAAACTCAGTGGACACAGGAGACCAACACAAGCTAACCTCTGGACTTAGCCTTGTGGTGGTCTGTGTTTATCCAGAAATTAAACCTAAACATCCTAGGAAAATTGAAACATTGCACAGCTGTCAGATGGTTCTCAATGAACTGATGTTTCAGTAGAGATTTGGAAGCAGGGAGTTGAAAGTATTCTTGTCTGGTAATAGCTTGGATTCTTGGAATGTGTAAGATTTACTTTAGAACTTCATCTCAGAAAATACACTCTTTCCCTGTGTTCAAATTCAGTTTTTACTTGCCTTCTATTGCCTTCATTTTTTTTTTTTTAGAGTACACAAATGACTCATGGATACATTTTAATGGTAAAAGATTCAAATCATAACAAAGTACACATACCAAAAAGGAAGTTCTGTCTTCATACACTTCTTTTCTGATTTCATTTTTTAAATTGTTGGTTGTGTTTACTTCCTGCATGATATGTGTGTGTATATTATTTATACAAAAATATATATATACTCTCCCACGTGTCTGTCAGTTGTGCTGTGGGAGATTGTGTGTTGCTGTGATGGTGAAAGCTATGCCACTGGTATTCAAATACCAGCAGACAGGTTTCAGCTGAGCTTCAAGATTAAGACAGACTAGGAAGAAGCACCTGGTGGTCTACTTCTGAAAAGAATTAGCTAGTGAAAATCTTATGAATAGCAGCGGAACATTGTCTGATATAGTGCCAGAAGATGAGTCCCTCAGGTTGAAAGGCACTCAAAAGATGACTAGGGAAGAGCTGCCTCCTCACAATAGAGTTGACCTTAATGTCGTGGATGGAGTCAAGCATTCAAGACCTTCATTTGCTGATGTGGCACGACTCAAAATGAGAAGAAATAGCTGCAAACATCCGTTAATAATCATTATGTGGGAAGTACGAAGTATGAATCTAGGAAAATTGGAAACAAAAATGAAATGGAATGCATAAACATCAATATCCTAGGCATCAGTGAGCTGAAATGGATTGGTATTGGTCATTTTGAATCAGACAATCATATCGTCTACTACGCTGGGAATGACAGATTGAAGAGGAATGGCAATGGCATTGCATTCATCGTCAAAGAAGAACATTTTGAGATCTGTCCTGAAGTACAGTGCTGTCAGCGATAGGATAATATCCATACGCCTCCAAGGAAAACCAGTTAATATGACTATTAGTCAAAGTTAGGCACCAACCACTAATGCCAAAGATGAAGAAATTGAAGATTTTTACCAAATTCTGCAGTCTCAAATTTATCAAACATGCAATCAGGATGCATTGATAATTACTGGTGATTAGAATGTGAAAGTTGGAAAAAAAGAAGGATCGGTAGTTGGAAAATATGGCCTTGGTAATAGAAACGATGCCAGAGATCATATGATAGAATTTTTGCAAGACAACAACTTCTTTATTGCAAATACCTTTTTTCAACAACATAAACAGCGACTGTCCACGTAGAGGGAAACGCTGGTGGTGTAGTGGTTGAGTTTGGCTGCTAACCAAAAGGTCGGCAGTTCAGATCCACCAGGCACTCCTTGGAAACCCTATAGGGCAATACTATTCTGTCCTATAGGGTCGCTATGAGTCAGATTCAACTCGACAGCAGTGGGTTTGGTTTTTGGTTTTTATACACGTAGACCTCACCACATGGAATACACAGGAATCAAATCAGCTACATCTGTGGAAAGAGACAGTGGAAAAGCTCAATAACATCAGTCAGAACAAGGCTAGGGGCTGACTGTGGAACAAACTATCAATTACTTATATGCAAGTCCAAGTTGAAGCTGAAGAAAATGAGAACAAGTCCAAGAGAGCCAAAGTATGGCCTTGAGTGTATCCCACCTGAATTTAGAGACCGTCTCAAGAATAGATTTGACGCATTGAACACTAATGACCCAAGACCAGAGCAGTTGTGGAATGACATCAAGGACATCATACATGAAGAAAGCAAGAGGTCATTAAAAAGACAGGAAAGAAAGAAAAGACCAAAATGGATGTCAGAAGAGACTCTGAAACTTGCTCTTGAACGATGAGTAGCTAAAGTAAATGGAAGAAATGATGAAGGAAAAGAGCTGAACAGAAGATTTCAAAGGGTGTCTGGAGAAGACAAAATAAAGTATTATAATAAAATATGCAAAGACCTTGAGTTAGAAAACAAAAGGGAAGAACACGCTTGGCATTTCTCAAGCTGAAAGAACTGAAGAAAAAATCCCAAGGCTTCAGTTGCAGTATTGAAGGATTCTATGGGGACAATATTCAACAACCTTTTGGTTAGCAGCTGAGCTCTTTAACCACTACGCCAGCAGGGCCCCTTAAAAGACAGAGAAAGCATCAAAAGAAGATGGAAGGAATACAGAGTCACTATACCAAAAAGAATTGGTCGACCTTCAACCATTTCAGGAGGTAGCGTATGATCAGGAACTGATGATACTGAAGGAAGAAGTCCAAGCTGCACTGAAGGCATTGGTGAAAAACAAGGCTCTGGGAGTGGGAATTGATGGAATACCAACTGAGATGTTTCAACAAACGGATGCAGCACTGGAAGTGCTCACTCATCTATACCAAGAAATTTTGAAGACAGCTACCTGGCCAACTGACTGGAAGAGATCCATATTTATGCCTATTCCAAAGAAAGGTGATCCAACCGTTGCGAAAATTATCGAACAATATCATTAATATCACACAGAAGCAAAATTTTGCTGAAGATCATTCAAAAGAGACTGCAGCGGTACATTGACAGGGAATTGCCAGAAACTCAAGCAGTATTCAGAAGAGGACATGGAACCAGGGATATCATTGCTGATGTCAGATGCATCTTGGCTGAAAGCAGAGAATACCAGAAAGATGTTTACCTGTATTTTATTGACTATGCAAAGACATTCGACTGTGTGTATCATAACAAATTATGCACAACATTGGGAAGAATGGGAATTCCAGAACCCTTAGTTGTGCTCATGAGGAACCTGTACAGAGATCAAGAGGCAGTCGTTTGAACAGAACAAGGGGATACTGCTTGGTTTAAAGTCAGGAAAGGTATGTGTCAGGGTTGTATCCTTTCGCCATACTTACTCAGTCTGTATGCTGAGCAAATAATCTGAGAAGCTGGACTATAAGAAAAAGAATGGGGCATCAGGATTGGAAGACTCACTAACAACCTGCCTTATGCACATGACACAACCTTGTTTGCTGAAAGTGAAGAGGACTTGAAGCACCTATTGATGAAGATCAAAGACTACAGCCTTCAGTATGGATTACACTTCAGCATAAACAAAAATTCTCACAACCAGACCAATAAGGAACATCATGATAAATGGAGAAAGTATTGAAGTTGTCAAGGATTTCATTTTACTTGGATCAACAATCAACACCCATGGAAACAACAGTCAAGAAATCAAAAGACACATTGCATTGGGCAAATCTGCTGCAAAAGACGTCTTTAAAGTGTTTAAAATCAAAGATGTCACCTTGAAGACTTAAGGTGCACCTGACACAAGCCATTGTGTTTTCAGTTGCCTCGTATGCATGCAAAAGCTGGACAATGAATAAGGAAGACCTAAGAAGAATTGACACCTTTGAATTATGGTGTTGGTGAAGAATATTGAATATATCATGGATTGCCAACGAACAGATCTATCTTGGAAGAAGTACAGCTGGAATGCTCCTTAGAAGCAAGGAAGGTGAGACTTTGTCTCATGTACTTTGGACGTGTTATCAGGAGGGATCAGTCCCTGGAGAAGGACATCATGCTTGGTAAAGTAGAGGGTCAGCAAAAAATAGGAAGACCTTCAATGAGATGGGTTGTCACAGTGGCTGCAACAGTGGGCTCAAGCATAACAACAATTGTGAGGATGGCGCAGGACCAGGCAGTGTTCATTCTGTTGTACATGGGTTACTATGAGTCGGAACCAATTCGACGGCACCTAACAACAACAATGAATATATACTGGTATTCCCTGACTTAGGACAGGGTTTCATTCTGATGGCTCGTCATAAGTCAGTTCTGACATAAGTCAAATACTTATTTTTTTATTTTAGTTTTCATTATGATTGCCTTTTATTATCAGTATCTTTATAAATCTTATCTTTATCCTTGTAGGTTGAAAACATTACATATAAACTTACAAATATATTTTAATACGTACATACATTAAAAATATACAAATCATAAAAATTTACTCTGATGATGAAGAAAAGTTGGATAACATTGGTATTTTGTCAGTTGTAATAACTGCACTTGTGGAAGGTTCTGGAGCATCTGGATTATAACATCAGCAAATTATGCATTGCAGCAGTATATGAAAACCAAAAGGTTGTAAGTGCGGTTTGTCTAACTCAAATACATGGTAAGTCATGGCATACTTGTATATGTATATACTGAAACAGATACATCTATTATAATATTTTTACATGAATGGAATCATTACAAAGACCACATCAGCCAAATGAAGGGACTCCCAATTGGCCTATGAATGATGGTATAGTTTGAGCATCTAAAGAGCAATTACTGTTTGGCCTGTGATGGTATAGTTTGAGCATCTAAAGAGCAATTACTGTATCATGGAAGAGCATTTCCATCAGTTCATAGTCATACTGAAAAAAAAAATAAAGTACATTTTTCACCAGTGGGGTTAGGGAGAGAAACAGTATTTAATCTGAAAAATTTTAAAGGGACATAATCATATATATGGTGTTTTTTGTGTGTGGAGGCTGACCAGGAGTTTAAAAAATATATTCTCCATCTCTACAATTTTGTCATTTCAAGAATGTTATATAAGTGTAATCATAGAGCGTGTAACCTTTTGGGATAAGTGGATTAATGGGTTGCCAAGGGTTAGGTAGGAGGAGAGGGAGGGACCTGTCCGAGGCTAAAAATGGTACCATGACAGATCCTAGTGATGGAACTCTTTGGTTTCTTTTTCTTTTTAATTGGGGTAAAATATATATAACAAAAACTTTGTCTTTTAAAACTGGTTTAAGTGTACAATTCAGTGTCACTAATCACATTTGCCCTGCTGTGCACCCATCACCATGTTCTGTATGGTGGCCCCATGAATCTACACAAGTGATAAAATTGAATAGAGCTAATTAAACACACCCACACAAAGAGGTCATGTAATCTGGTAAATCTGAATAAAGTAGAGTGATCATAATAATGTCAATTTCCTGGTTTTTACATTGTACATCAGTTATGCAGAATGATACTATTGCAGAGAATCAGGTGAAGGGTATATATGATGTCTTAGTTTCTTAGTGCTGCTATGACAGAAGTACTACAAGTGGGTGGCTTTAATGAACAGAAATTGCTTTTCGCACAGTTTAGGATGCTGAAAGTCCGAATTCAGGGCACCAGCTCTAAGGGAAGGCTCTCTTTGTTTGCTCTGGGGTGGGGATTTGGGGGGGGATCCTTATCTATTTCAGCTGCTCGGTTTCTTGGTGATCTCCACATATCATCAGTCTTTCTTCATTTGTGCTTCCTTGCTTCTGTGTCTAATCTGCTCTTTTATACAGGCAGTCCCCAGATTACAAACCAGTTCTGTTCCTGTCTTTAAGTCAAATTTGTATGTAAGTCTGAACAGTTAGGTACGGTCAGCTCAGCGCTGCTGTTAGCCAAGTCTAGCATCAGTTCTCGGCACTTGGGGTCCAGATCAGGCAGGTCCGGGGGCAGCAACAGTGGCCTCAGCCTCCCACCCTGCAGCAGGGACAGGGACAAGGACAAGTCCTCCACATCCAGGGGCTACAGCGGAAGGAGAGCACCCCAGAACTAGCCCTGACCACAAGAGCAGCAGTCACAGCAATGACGGCTGCTACATGACTGTTCCGTCAGGGTCCCAGGACGCTCACCACCGCGTCTCTGCTCCCAGCCAGTGTCGCCAACCTCCACTGCTTTCAGCTTTCGGGGGTGCAGGTCGGGAGCAGGATCACCAGGCGAGCGCTTCAGGGCCCCATCCCTGGTGCGCGGCCCGCCAGCCATTGGCTGCCGACAGCCTGTCAAGCTGGCGCGCATGTTGGTACGCACTGCAAGCGGATGTCGAGGTGCACCAGACCTCGGCTGGCCTTGGTCGGGCTGTGGGCTGCCGAGCATAGGCTTGGCCACCCTATATGTACAGATATCCACCACTTTGAGCAATTCATTCTGGGTTGGGGGTGGGGGAGGCTATACAGTGAACCTTTCTAAATGATACTGAAGAAACACTTCCAGATACAATAAAGCATCTTTAACATAAGACTACAACAGTAATAATGTTTTGATTTGAGTTGCAAAGTAGCACCTGTTTGTTATTATGAAGCATTGTATGTACCTTGAATTTTTAATATAATAGGCATTATGGAGGTTGGTTCATAACTACAGGTTGTACTTAAGTCTGACGTTCGTAACCTGGGGACTGCCTGTATCTCAAAAGTGATTGGCTTAAGACACATACTACACTGATAGGGCTTCATTAACATAAAGAAAACCCTACTCCCAAAAGGTATTACATCCACAAGTATATGGGTTAGGATTTTCAACACATATTTTTGGGGAACACAATTCAATCCATAACATACCACACTTTGGCTCCAAAAATTCATGTCCTTCCCACATATGAAACACATTCACCCTCTCACATCATTGCAAAAGTCTTATATCAGTTTGAAGTGCACGATGTCATTTTCTGAATCATTTAAATCAAATATGGGTGAGACTTTCTGCATATTCCATCCTGCGTCAAAATTGGCTGTGAGTAGGATAGGATTGCTGATTGCAAATTCCTAATGAATGCATTCCTATAGTTCATATTGTTTTCAATTGCTTTCAAAGCTTTTTTTTCCCCTTTCTAAAACAAATTTGTGTGCTTTAAGTGAAAGTTCACAATTCAAGTTAGTCTTTCCAACAAAAATTTATACATATACTGTTATGTCCTGATTGCTCTCCCTATGCTGTGACACCACATTCCTCCTTTCCACCCCGGGTTTTCCTGTGTCCATTCAACCAGCTCCTGACCCTTTCTGCCTTCTCATCTCGCCTCTGGACAGGAACTGTGCATTTAGTCTCATGTATCTACTTGAGCTAAGAAGCACACCCTTCACAAGTATCACTTTATGTCCCATAGTCAAGTCTAATCCCTGTCTGAAGAGTTGGCCTCAGGAATGGTTTTAGTTTTGGGCCAACACAGAGTCTGGGGGCCGTGTCTTCTGGGGTTCTTCCAGTCTCGAACCATTAAGTCTGGTCTTTTTACTAGAATTTGAGTTCTGCACCCCACTTTTCTCCTGCCCCATCAGGGACTCTGTTGTGTTCCTTGTCAGGGCAGTCATTGGTGGGAGCTGGGCACCATCTAGTTCTTCCAGTCTCAGGCTGGTGAAGTCTCGGTTTATGTGTCCCTTTCTGTCTCTTCGGCTAATACTTTCCTTGTGTCTTTGGTGTTCTTCATTCTCCTTTGCTCCAGGTGGGTTGTAAATGGTATTGATTTGGTGATTTCCTTTTTGAAGTTCTCTTTGTTGATTTGGAGGAATCTAACTGACTTTTGTATGCTTACCTTGTATCCTGATACTTCACTGAAATCCTCTATTAGTTCCAGGAGTTTTCTTGTGGATTCTTTGGGGTTTTCTGTGTATAAGATCATATCATCTGCAAATAGAGATACTTTCACTTCTTCCTTACCAATCTGGATGGCCTTTATTTCTTTTTCTAGCCTAATTGCTCTGGCTAGTACCTCCAGCACAATGTTGAATAAGAGTGGTGATAAAGGGCATCCTTGTCTGGTTCCTGTTCTCAAGGGGAATGCTTTCAAACTCTCTCCATTTAGGATGATGTTGGCTGTTGGCTTTGTATAAATGCCCTTAATTATGCTGAGGAATTTCCCTTCTATTCCTATTTTGCTGAGAGTTTTTATCATGAATGGGTGTTGGACTTTGTCAAATGCCTTTTTGCCTCAATTGATAAGATCATGTGGTTCTTGTCTTTTGTTTTATTTATGTGATGGATCACATTGGTTGTTTTTCTATGTTGAACCATCCCTGCATACCTGGTATAAATCCCACTTGATCATGGTGAATTATTTTTTTGATATGTTGCTGAATTCTATTGGCTAAAATTTTGTTGAGGATTTTTGCATCGATGTTCATGAGGGATATTTGTCTGTAATTTTCTTTTTTTTTTTGTGGTGTCTTTACCTGGTTTTGGTGTCAGGGTTATGCTGGCTTCATAGAATGAGTTTGGGAGTATTCCATCCTTTTCTGTGCTCTGAAATACCTTTAGTAGTAGTGGTGTTAACTCTTCTCTGAAAGTTTGTTAGAATTCTCCAGTGAAACCGTCCGGGCCAGGGCTTTTTTTTGTTGGAAGTTTTTAAATTACCTTTTCAATCTCTTCTTTTGTTATGGGTTTATTTAGTTGTTCTACCTCTGTTTGTGTTAGTTTAGGTAGGTGGTGAGTTTCTAGAAATTTGTCCATTTCCTCTAGGTTTTCAAATTTGTTAGAGTACAGGTTTTCATCCTGTTATGATTCTTTAATTTCAGTTGGGTCTGTTGTGATATCACCCATCTCATTTCTTATATGGGTTATTTGGTTCCTGTGCTGTTTTTCTTTTGTCAGTTTGGCCAGTGGTTTATCGATTTTGTTGATCTTTTCAAAGAACCTGCTTTTGGTCTTGTTAACTCTTTCAATTGTTTCAGCTTTTTTTTTTAATGATTAGGTCTTGTATGACTGGTGCAGTGGGTTCCTTTGTGTGGCCTTTTGCCTTGGTTCTTTGGAAAAATAGCTTGAGAATTTTTCTCTTAAGCCCTGAGCAGTTACCTTTGCCCTAGTTTTCTACCCCCAAAGGTTTGTTACTTTTGATTGACATTTCCTGGGCAAGCTGTAAACAACTCGATGTTTAATAATTTTTGTCTTACCTTGGCTGCATCCTGCCCTATGATTGGTATGCACCTTGCAAATATACTATGCAAATTAAGTGACTGTAGACTATGCAGATGAATTGACTGTAGCCTGTTATGCAGATGAAATGACTATAGCCTACTATGCAAATGAAGTGACTGTAGCCTACACAGAGGGGATTGGTCAGTTCGTGGCCCTGGTGGGAGGGCCAGGCCTTGAAATTGACAAGGATTTTTATTATGTATGAAGCCAACCCCACAGAGATTTCAGAAGCAGGGAGAAGCAGAAAGGAGAAAAGGCAAGAGAGGCAAAAAGAGAGAAGAAGCAGAGAGAGAGGAGGTGAGGAACCTCCTAAAATAGCTATAATACAGGTAAAGGGCTTTAACACTGAAGACAGCGAGAGGCCTGAAAGAAGCCCTGCAGCAACAGGCCTGACGGGGCCCCGCAGCAGAGCCAGCAGTGACAGGCCCAGTAGGGGCCCTGTGGCAGAGTCGGTGGTGGTGGTAGAGTCGGTAGAGATGGCAGAAACCTGCTGCTAGAAATGCAGCTAAGAGAACTGAACAAACCTGCTACTCTGTCTATGAGCTGGGTTAGTTAGCTGTGGAGAGGCTGAAGACAGAGAGGCCTGTTTCTGAGATGGGTAAGAGTAGTCCTATCTTCAGGAGGTCAAGAGGAGGCCTGTCCTCAGGGGACTGAGAGGAGGCCTGCATAGCTGAGAGGGAGCATGCATGGCAGAGAGAGGGGCCTACTTGCTTGCATAGCCGAGAGGAGCTGAGAGAGCTGTCCTGCACCGAAGAAGGGAGACTTTCCCTACGTGCTTCCTGATCCTGATCCCAAGTTGTACCCTGTTACTTTCTTAATAAACCACTTAACTTTAAGTATGGTCTGTGAGTTCTGTGTGGCCATTGCGACAAATTATCGAACCCAGCAGAGAAGTAGAGAGTGCTGTTGGGAGGAAGGCTGGTGTCAGAATTGGTAAAAAGTTTAGAGATGGAGGTATTTCTGACCTCCACCTCATACGAATTGCCATCAGCTTTGTGTTGTTGGTAATTCTCATTATTCACCCTGAAGTTAGATGAGGTCTGACGCTTGCAGTACTAGAACGTTACGGATGGGAAGGGCCTGCTTATGCAGCTTAGAAGGGCCTGTTAAACTGCTATGAGCTGGGCCAGTTAGCAGAGAGGCATGATGGCAGACAGCAGCTGAGAGCACTGTCCTGATTGGAAGCTGTCCTATACTGAAGAAGGGAGGAATGTGCTCTCCACTTCAGGTGAACCTTCCAGACCTTGCCTATATGTTTTCTGATCCAAATCCCAAGTTGTTCCTGTTACTTCCAAGTTGATCCTGATCCCAACTTGTAGCCTGTTAACTTCCATAACAAACCACATAACTGTGAGTATGTTCTGTGAGTTGTGTGTGGCTATTGCAACAAATTATCGAACCCAGAAGAGAAGTAGAGAGTGCCATGGGGGGCTGGGAGGGTGGCTGGTGTAAGAATTGGTAAAAAAAATCTTGGCGAGCAGAGGTTATGTCTGACCTCTACCTTTTAGGAACCAGCTATGTGCTGATCCTGATTCTTATCCCTTGTGAATGTAGATGATTCATTTCACAGCATTACAATGACTTAGCTATTGCTTCTTGCAGAGTATCTCAAATTTTTAGAGGCTTAAAACAGTACACATTTGTCATTTTGCAGCTTCTGTGGTCAGGAATATGGGCACGGTTTCTGTTGCTGCTTTGTTTTGTGGTGTCTCACCAGGCTGCTTGAATGGGGAGGGGTCTGCTTTCAATCTCACTGAGGAGATTGTGGGAAGATATCAGTTCCACGAGGCTTGTTTTACAGAGGGCCTCAATTCCTCACTGTGTGTTCCCCAGAAGCAGCCCTCAGTTACTTGCCACATGAACTTCCCCAAAATAGCAACTTGCTTCATGAAAACCAGTAAGGTGGCAGTAACAGCTAATATGTAATCTAATCATGGAAGTGCCATTCTGTGGTGAAATGAGTTTCTTTATGTAGCCTTTTGCTTTGGTTCTTTGGAAAAACAGCTTCAGAGATTATTCCCCTAAACCCTGAGGAGCTACCTTTGCCCTAGTTTTATACCCCAGAGTGTTTGTTACTTTTGTGCAGGTTGATTGACATTTCTTGGGTAAGGTGTCAACAAGGATAGTTTGATATTTTTCCCTGACCCTGTGATTGGTATGCACCCTGCAGGGATTGGTCAATAGAGTATGCAAATGAAGTAACTATAGACTTTAAGTATTTGTAGCCTAGTATGCAAATAAAGTGTCTGCGGCCTACTGAGGGGATGGGTCAGTTCGTGGCCCTGGTGGGAAGGTTATGCCTTGAAATTGACAAAGAGTATTAGATATAAGTGGCCAACACCACAGAGGTTTCAGACAGAAAGAAACAGGAAGAGAAGCAGCAGGAAGGAGCAAGAAGGAAGAAAAAACAGAAGAAGCAGAGAGAGAGCAGGCAAGGAAGAGATGTAACACGGGTCAAGGGCTGTAACACTGAAGACAGCGAGAGGCCCGGAAGGGACACAGTGGCAGAGCTGGCAGCAACAGGCCTGGAAGGGGCTCTGTGGCAGAGTCAGTGGTGACGGACTGCAGGGCCAAGAAAAGACTTTGTGAAGGGGCCTAAATTTAGGAGCCTGTCCTGAGAGGGCCAAGAGGAGCCTGTCCTCAGAGGGCTGAGAAGAAGCCTGTCCTGAGGGGGCTGAGAAGAAGCTTGTCCTGAGGGGTCTAGGAGGAGGCCTGCGTGGCTGAGAGGAGCTGAGAGAGCTGTGCTGCATAGAAAGGACACTACCTGCGTGCTTCCTGGTTCTGATCCTCAGTTGTACCTTGTTACTTCCTTAATAAATCACTTAACTCTAAGTATGGTCTGTGAGTGGCCATTGCAAAAGATTATCGAAGCCAGCAGTGAAGTAGAGAGTGCCGTGGGAGGGACGGATGGTAGATGAATAATTTCTTTTATAAGGATCAGCACAAAGCTGGTTCTTATGAGGTGGAGGTTAAAGATGTCTTAAATGTCCACCTTTTCCAAACTGCTCTACCACTCCATCATCTCTAACATCAGCTACTCTCCCTCCTCTCAGTACTGTCCCTTCTGTCTTTGGGTTCAGTAATTCACTTCAATGTCACACACAACTCACAGACCACTCTTACAGTTAAGTGGTTTATTAGGGAAGTAACAGGGTACAACTCAGGATCAGGATCAACTTGGAAGTAATGGGAATAACTCCGGATGCAGTTCTTTGATCAGGACAGTTTCTTCTCACCCTTTGCCATCGGGCCCTGCTGGGGTCTTGCTGCAACTCTTAGCTCCATGGTTAGCAAACCCCACTGCAGCTGGCTCATGCCGGTCTCCTGGTTCTTGCTGTTTTGCACAGCTATTGCTGTGGTGCTGTCATTTTTCTGTGTTACAGCTCCTCTCTCTCTGTGTCTCCCATTAAGCCTAGTGGGATGGCAAAACTGACCAGTCCCTTTGTTGGGGTTCCATACACCTTATTTGCAAGGTCCCACCCCCACAAGGGTCCCATGCACCTCATTTACATTATTAGCAAGCTATCCAATCCCCTTGGTGGGCCACAAGCACCTCATATGCCTAGCCTCACCCAGTCATTTGGTGGGAGTTACAAGACCATGGCGAGAAAGGCCGAATAAAAGGGATCCATCACACCACAGGCAGCTGGTGTCAGAATTGATAAAAACATTGGAGAATGGAGGTATGTCAGACCTCTACCTCATAGGAATCAGCTTTGGGCTGATCCTGGCCATCATCCTCCCTAAAGTTAGATAGGTTTTGAAGGTACTATTACTGGTAGTCCTACCTTATATTCCATCACATTTACTATTTTCTGTTAGATACGAGGAAGTCACTAGTCTCTCCCATGTTCAAGGAGAGGGGACTGTACATAGGTGTGAATACTGGAAAGGTGACGATCTTTGGGTCATCTTAGGACCTGCCTGCTACAGGTCTTTCATTCAGTAAGAAATTATTTTTGAGTGTGTAGAGCATATTGCTGCTGCTTCTCGCTTGGTACCTGTCCATATTCTGAAGGAAGAAGCATAATTCAGAAATTATGGATAGGCATATGTTAGATATGCTCAGTCTATGCATGTTTACTAGCCTCTTCTTTTTATTGTCTCTGTCTCTGCTACATTTTGTGTAATTTCATCAATTGTACATTACAGCTGTTTCATGTATTTAATATGCTGTTAATAGATCTGTTAATATATGTGCATACATGTGTGTATAATTTTCCCCAAATCCACCTAATCATCTTGTTTCTTGTTCTTTAAATATATTTGATAGTTTCTTTCATTCTTTTCATCATAGTAAACATAGTTATTAAATATATAGTTTCTTGTAATTCTGCTATCTAGGGTATTTTTGCTACAGATTCTGATATTGGTTGTGAAGGCTCATGTTGAATGTAGGAACATGTTTTATTCTCCCGGAAGTCACTTGCATTATGTTTATTACTTAGCAAATAGATGGCTAAATATGCAAACACATACTTACACATATACAGACATATACACATATGTGTGTGTTTAAGTATATATATGTGAATGTAAGATGTTCCTAGGTTACCAAGAGGATTTAATTGCTCCACATTATAGAAACATCTCATTTGATGTATGGATGGATGATTGAATGCACAATTACAGAATATTTTGTTACAATTTTTATTTTTTTATAAGGTATCTTAAAAAACAACATTAAGTATATAGATACTGCCTGTATAAAAGAAATGAGCAGAACAACTTCCTTTGCATTTCATTTATATCATCAAGAGGAAATCACTTCACTAAACGGACCCTGTTGTAACAGGTATCACTGGAATTCAACGATGTGGCTGTGGAGTTCGCCTGGGAGGAGTGGCAGCTCCTGGACCCTGCTCAGAAGGACCTGTACAGGGAAGTGATGTTGGAGAACTTTCATAACCTCGTGTCTGTGGGTGAGGACACCTTGCTACTCAGAATGCCTGTCATTGGCCTTTTCCTTTCTCAGCTGCTGAAACTTTTAGAGTGTCTGTGGGCCTCTCAAATGGTAGATTCTCAGTCTAATTTCTGGCCCTAGATAAGTGAATATACTCCCTACTTCTGAGAGGAAAACCTTTACTGTGTACATGTGGAAATCGTTTTGTCCCAAATGTAACATTCTGCAGTCTTCACAAATCCAAGCCCAATTTGATGAGTCTAGAATTCTTTGATTTCCCACGAACAGGGTGTCAAGTCGGCAAACCAGATGTGCTCTTCAGGTTGGAACGAGAACCACCATGGAGTTTAGAAGACGAAATCCATAGTCAAAACTTTTCAGGTAAGCAAACGAAAACCATCAAGGGGGGAAGGCTGTGGAAGTCACATTCTAGTGAGAGAAGGCGTCACAGCTATGAAGGGTGTCTGAAGGTACATAACAGTGCCACCACGTATCTGTCTCCCATATGGAACCTCTTTTTCTTTGTTGAGTTTAGAAAAAAATATATCCTTTTCCTCTTCTTAGATCAGATCCTTATTTGTTCTACATCTTGATATTTTTCTTTGTATAGTTCTCTTCTTTCTAGTAGTTTGAAATCTTTCCCTTCTTCTTCACGTCCTTCCACCTCCCTTGCTTTGAAATTCCACTGTTCAAAGAGCGAACTTTAAGTTTATAACCGTCTACTGAATACAGCACATTTCCTCCCCCATTGGGTAATACTGATTTCCTTTCCTCACATCCAATCCACTTTAGATGTTGTGCCCCCACAGTAAACTGGTCTCTCACTGTGGCTTTATGTATTTCCTCAGCTTCTATTTTCCATTACTCTGAGGTTCTCCAAAGGTTCAATTTCCATTTTCTCATCTGTTCTTATATTATGGTGGTAGTAGTATCTTCACAACCTGTCTATTGTGGTAGTACTGTCAGAACCTGTCTAAATTCTGGAGGAGGAATGAGAATCAAGATCAGCCCAAAGCTGATTCCCATGAGATGGTCAGAAATATCTCCACTCTTCAACCTTTTTTCTTTACCGATTCTGACACCAACTGTCCTGCCCCACGACACTCTCTTCGTCTCTGCTGGGTTCAATAGTTTGTTGCAATGTCCACAAAGAACTCACAGACCACTGTTGTCGTTGTTAGGTGCTGTCGAGTTGGTTCTGGCTCATAGCAACCCTTATGTACAACAGAATGAAACACTACCTGGTCCTGCGCCATCCTCACAATCATTGCTGTGTTTGAGCCCACTGTTGCAGCCACTGTGTCAGTCCATCTCCTTTGAAGGTCTTCCTCTCTTTTGCTGACCTTGTACTTTACCAAGCATGATGTCCTTTTCCAGGGACTGATCCCTCCTGATAACATGTCCAAAGTATCTGAGATGAAGTCTCTCACCATCCTTGCTTCTAAGGAGCATTCTAGCTGTACTTCTTCCAAGACAGATTTGTTCATTCTTTTGGCAGTCCAGGGTATATTCAATATTCTTCACCAACACCATAATTCAAAGGCATCAATTCTTTTTCGGTCTTCCTTATTCATTGTCTAGCTTTCACATTCATATGAGGCGACTGAAAATACCATGGCTTGGGTCAGGTGCATCTTAGGCCTCAAAGTGACATCTTTGCTTTTTAACACTTTAAAGAGGTCTTTTGCAGCAAATTTGCCCAATGTAATACTTACATACTTACAGTTAAGTGGTTTATTAAGGAAGTAACGGTATAGCTCAGGATCAGGATCAGGAAGCATGTAGGCAAAGTCTGGAAGTCTCCTTTGAAATGGAGGGCACATCCCTCCCTTCTTCAATGCAGGACATCTGTCTCAGGTCCTCTTGGCCATGCAAGCAAGCAGGCCCTTCTCTCTACCATGCATGCTGCCTCTGGGCCATGCAGGGCTTCTCTCCAGCCCCCTGAGGACAGGCTCCTCTTGGCCCCCCAAGGACAGGCCTGCTCAGATATCTTCATTTCTGTACTGGGATATATAATAACCATCTTAAAGTTGATATGCTTCAGAATGTTTACTTGATTCTCCCCACATCCTGTATTTCAAGGATATTCCTCATCTCGCTAAAAGCCATTACTACCTCATGCCAAATACTAGGAGTAATGCTTGATTCCTCAGTTTGGTTTCCTCCTCCCACCCTCACCAGGCAACAATGAATTCATCAGTGAGCCTTCTCTTCCTCTAAAATATATCCTGATTTCCTGCACCTCTCCCCATCCTCCTCCTTCAAACTACTTTTCGTACTCTTGAGCTTCTTTATGTCTTCATAAATCAAAATTCTCCACTTAAAACTTCTCTGTTAAATTCTGATACCAGCTGCCCATGCAACACTTCTTCTCCTAATCACCTGAAACTCGGTCAGGGTTCACAAGTTAGAGGACATAGTTCTCTAGACTGCCAGGTTGGCCCAAGATTCAGATGTCAGCTGCAAGCTTGGGAATCCCCAAGACTCCCCTCACTTCCAATCTCCTGGCTGCAGATTCAGTTTTCCCACTACCTCTTCATAATGTCACCTCAAAGCTCTGGGGCCTCTCAGGATCCCTCAGTTCTGACCTACTGGCTACACGTTCTGGGGTACCCTCCACCTCTTCAAGATACCAGCCTAAGCTCAGGGGTTCCCTTTACTTCTGACCTGCTTGTTTCTACTATTACCTTGAGCTTGATATGTCACTAGGACAACTTAGGACAGTGCTATACTTAGGATTACAGTTTTGTTGTAGCAAAAGGATGCAAATGAAGAGACACATATGGAGATGTTTGGGAGGGTTTCCAATATGGAGCTTCCATTTCCCAAAAAGACTTGCATCAGTGTCTTTCACCAACTAGGAAGCAGTGGAGCTTCTATGTCCAGAGCCTTTACTGGGGCCTCATTATGTAGGTGTGATTGAATCAGCCTACCTCCCTGTGGTCAGGTGGTTTTTCAGGCCTGGTGTAAAAATGGCGGCAGTGGAGTCTGACCTCCTTTAACTTCAGGAGTGGGGAGAATCACCATCAGCATCAGTCCAAGGCTGATTCCTATGAGGTGGAGGTCAAACATAAGTCTACCTTCAAACGTTTTTCCAATTCTAACACCAGCTGTTGCTCCTACAGCATTCTCTATTTCTCTACTAGGTTTGATACTATCCCTCCTACGGCACTCTCTACTTCTCTGCTAGGTTTGATAATTCATTGCACTGGCCACATAGAACTCACAGACAATACTCATGATTATGGGGTTTATTAGGGAAATAAGCTACAACTCAGGATCAGGATCAACAGGTTACAACTCAGTATCAGGAACAGGAAGCATGTAGGGAAAGTCTCCCTTCTTCAGTGCACGACGGCTATCCCAGCTCCTCTTGGCTGCGCAGGGCTCTTCTTGCGCCCCTCAGGACAGGCTCCTCTCGGCCCCTTCAGGAGAGGCTTCCTCTTGGCCCTCACTCCCCCGCTGGTGCCTGCACTGCTCAGGCAAGTGTTACAAAGCTCTTTAGCTCTGCTAAGTGCCCAGGGGCACCCCACTCTGCCAGGAAGCCTCCTGCCCAAAGGCACTCAGCTCTCTCACTTCATTGGTCAGTGAGCCTAGCCCCACTAAGTGCTGGGGGAACAACACGTCACCAGGAAGCCTCCTATGCTAAGGCTCTCAGCTCTCTCATTCAATGGGTCAGCACACCCACTGTAGCCACCTTGCAACAAGGGCCCAGAGGCACCCTACTCTGCCAAGAAGCACCTGTCGGAAGGTTCTCAGCTCTCTTGCTCCATGGGTTGGCACGCACACTGTAGGCACCTGCTCTGTGGGCTTCCATCTCATGCTGGTCCCCTGGTTCTGCTGCTGCTGTTTCTTGGCTGCGGCTTCTTGCTGTCTCGTGCTGTCTCTGATGTTACAGTTCTCTTTCTCTCTCTTTTCTGGGTCTAGGACGTTCTCAGCGCAATGACCCCGGGTGCAAAAGATGTGCCCCACTCCTGGCTCTTCCTTCTTGATGGTATTAAAGTTCCCTCTTCCTGCCTTTGGGGTGGCTAATTTTAAGCCTAGCAGGATGGCAAAAGTGACCAATCCCCTCGTTAGGATTCCGTACAACTTATTTGCATGGTCCCACCCTCACCTGCATTCCATATTCCTTATTCGCATTATTAGAAGGCTGTATAATCCCCTTGGTGGGCTGTAAGCACCCTATTTGCATAGTCCCACCCAATCATTTTGTGGGAGTCACAAGACCATACATGGCAAAAAGGGCCATATTAAGTAATTCACTGCACCGCCCCTGGCTAACCCCACCTTAGTCACTTCATTAGCATAATCTGTCAAGTCCATTCTGGAGAACTATATGTAACAAATGCACCCAATTACTCAAGAAAATCCAAGAGTTTATAGTTATCACTCAGGAACAATATCCCTCAAAGACCAAGTTGTTTGGGTGACATTAATTGTAAACCTTACGTCTTCCCTTGCTTTTTTTCCTTAGGTTGTTTTACCAAACTAAAATGTAGGCCCCATAAGCACAAGGAATATGTTTGTGTATCCCCAACACTAGACTGTGCCTGGTACATAGTTGTCATTCAGTAAGGATTTGTGGAATTAATTTGTTCTTCCCCATTTGGATCAGGTGGCCCTCCAACCTCTGTAGTCTGATGGTCAGAAAGACTTCCTTGTATTTTACAGACTATATTATGTTTTTCTCTGTATGTTTGAGGAACAGCCAAATATCTCACCTTTTTTCCACACTAACTGCTTTTACCTTTTGGGTTGTTTAGATTGTTGTGTTTTTCACCAGTGCGCAAGGAACATTAAACATGGAGTTTTAGTTATACTTATAGAATTGTCACTAAAGAGCCATCTCACATCAAAGCATTTTTAAAAATAGCTTTATTTCAAATCAAGATGATGGAAGGACTCATTGTTCTGTTCTTTTCTAGAAATCCAGGAAGTTAGTGATCATCTGCTGGGGAACATTCAAAATGAAAGCAGGGTGAATAGAATGGAACAATGCCATGAAGATAATGCATTTGAAACTATTATTCATTGGCACAAAAGTCATTTTGCTTTAAGGCAAAATCATAGTATGTTTGACTTACGTGGAAAAACTGTGAAATCAATTTTAACATTAATAAACCAGAGCAGAAAATATGGAATAAAGAACTCTGCTAAGTTTAATAGAGATGAGAAAATATTTCTATATGCGAACCATGAGCAATTTCATACTGAATTTAAATTCTCTGTCGAAAATCAAAAACCATGAAGTCCCAAGTCATTAAGCACCAGAAATCTCACAAGATAGACAAACCGCATGTATGTAGTGAATGTGGGAAAGCCTTTTTCTGGAAGTCTGTGCTCATGAATCATGAGATGATTCATACAGGTAAGAAACCTCATAGATGCAGTCCATGTGGGAAAGCCTTCTCTAAAAAGTACATGCTCACTGAACATCAAAGAGCTCACACAGTAGAAAAACCTTATAAAAGCACAGAATGTGAAAAGGCATTTACCATGAAATCAGACCTCAATATGCATCAGAAAATTCATACAGTAGAGAAACCCCATAGATGCAGTCTATGTGGGAAAACCTTCTCCCGAAAGTTCATGCTCACTAACCATCAGAAAGCTCACACAGGAGAAAAACCTTATGAATGCACAGAATGTGGCAAATCATTTATCACAAAATCAGGACTCAATATGCATCAGAAAACTCATACTGTAGAGAAACCCTGTATATGCAGTGAATGTGGAAAATGCTTCAGCCGTGAGTTAAGTCTTATTGCTCATCAGCGAATTCATAGACAGTCGTCCTATGAAGGCACAGACTATGACACAGTTCTTCTTAAGAAATCAGTGCTCAATATACATCAGAAAATGCATAAAGTAGAGAAATGCTTTCAATGCATTGAATGTGGGAAAGCCTTCAACCAAAAGAAACAACTAAATTTACATGAAAGAATTCATACAAGGAAGAGACCCTATGTCTGCAACGTGTGTGGACAAAAATTTGCCTCCATGCTTGATCGTTTTAATCATAAATTAATACACACAGGCGAGAAACGTGTAGATTCAGACAAGGTGGAAGACCCTTCTGCAGTGAGTCACAGCTCATCACATACCAGTGATCTCATGCATGATAAAAACCCTGTTAATACAATGACTATACAAATGCCTTTTGTGGCATCTCAGTCTTCATTAAACAGCAATGGACTCCTAACAAATAGGAACATAGTCCTTGTGGGACAGCCCATTGCCAGATGTGAACCCTCAGGCACTAACAGAGAATTTGTACAGGAGAGAAACCTTGCTAATTCAGTGAATGTGGTAGTGCCTTCAGTGATCAATTATGTCTTATTTTATGTCGCAGAAAATGTTACCCTCCAGCGAATCTAGTCAAAGCATACATTATCTACTTTAGATGAAATAGACACAGAGTAATTGCTATAAGGAGTTTAGTTAGATTTTTAGGAGTTAGAAAGTCCTAACAACTTTTTATGATAATTTCTTCTTGAAAAACCAGTTGCTATCCAATTGAATCCAACTTACGGTGATCCCATGTGTGTCAGATTAGAACTGTGCTCCAAAGGCTTTTCAATGACTGACTTTTGGAAGCAGATTGTCAGACCTTTCTTCTGAAGCATCTGTGGGTGGATTCGAACCTCCAACCTTTTGATTGGCAGCTGAATGTTTTCACTATTTGTCCCACCCACTCACTCCTGGGGTAAGGACTCCCTGTAATGGTACTAAAACAACCTAGGAAACAAATTTTTTTTTTTTTTTAACATGCTCGTATCTTTCTCCCTCAGTAGATTATAAATTTCTTTATAGTTCTTGTGAATATTTAAATTTCAAAGTTAAAATAGAAAACAAAATTAAGCTTTACTTTCTTATGGCATTAGCCATATTTGAAGTGTTCAGTCCCATATGTGACTGTTGCCTAACAGTTTGGACATTGCACATAATGAGCAAGACTTTGTAGCTCTTCATATGGCTGGTAGGTATATATTGAGAGAAATGCCCATTATTTCTATCATTATAGAAGGTTATATTGGAGAGCATTGGTTTACATCATTTTATATTTCCTAGCACACAGAAAACTAATATATTGATTTGCAAAGTGAATGAGTGAACCATAAACTAATCTGTGTTATGTCATTGAAGTGAATGAGCCATTGGAAAGTAGTTTACAGAATGGAATTGTCACCCAGAAACTTTCTTGAGGCATGGAATAGTGATCCTGAAACTATTTTAAATATATACTAGGGTTGAAGAGATAAATAAATCAATTTTAGATAACAGTAGCCAGATTTTTCCCTCAGAGAAAGAAGCCACAACTAACCTGGGAGGAAAGTGTATAATGAACCTTATGGTGCTGGATTAGAGTGGAATATAACAGTATAAACTCATATTTACTTTAGTATATATCTTATTAGGCAGATACAGAAATACTTATAGATGAGTGTATATATGGGTTATTAGCTATCTTCACTGGGAGGACCTAGATGCAATGACACCCCAGTAGCTGTAAGCACACTCCTGTCCAAATCTTGGCTTCTAAATACCAGTCTCCACCGAAAGGAATCAGAACTCTTTGGAGAAATGAGTGATTCTAGGGCTGGGACAGGTAGAATACAAGATTAGCATGAAACATCTTGAAGTGACAGTAAAGAATTGCTTAAAAAAGGAAAGGATGGGGGCATGTCAAAGATACAAGGCACCAACCTGAAATAGCACTCAATGGCTAAAGCTGGAATAATTTTAGTAACATAATAATGATGCTATCAGATTACAGTCCAAAGTATATGTGTAGGGGGCAGTCTGAGAACAGCCTGCTGGCTTTCCCTGTGAGCTACAAATGAACTTTGTGCTTAAGACCAGAAGTGTCGTCCTGGCTGCTTTGGAGGAATGAGAGTGTGGGCTAACTCCCTTGCCTAGGTATCTTGACCCAAAACAAATCCTACAGCAGATGGTGGCCTATCAGCTCATCCTCCCCTCTTGTCCTAAGCATATGTCAACATTTTGCTAAATGTGTGCATTATATTGCACCTGGATAACCCCATTTCTATATCTTTTCCTGTTGGGGAGGGAAGGAGGTCTTCTGCATCACAAGGGGGGGGGTGTGCGTGCAGACCATCATACCTGCAGCAGCTGCTGTGGGAGTGACATGCTGGCCGTGGGGGGTCAGAAGCCCACTACTGAAGCTGACCTTGCTTTGTCCTTTCTCTGGTTGAGTAAAGCACTGTTTCATCCAGTTCGTGTGTGTGAGTCGTGTCTGTCTTGGCTATTCTCACACCTCCAACTATAGACTGAGTTACTGTTCTTGTAAAAATGGCATTAGGGTGGTGACTGACCTCCCCTAATTTCACAAGGCTAAAGGAGAATGAAGATCAACAGCCCGAGGCTTTTTCCTATGGAGTGGAGGTCAGACATACCTCCTTTCTCCAAATTTTTTACTATTTCTGACACCAACCATCCCTCCCACGACACTCTACTTCACTGCTGGGTTTGATAATTCATTGCAATGGCCACACAGAACTCAGACTATACTCACAGTTATGGGGCGTATTAGAGAAGTAACAGGTTACAATTCAAGTTTAGGAATACTTAGAATACAGTTCTTCAGTCAGGACAGCCTCTTCTCAGCTGTGCCGCAGGCAGGCCTCTCCCTGGCCCTCAGCCCCTCCAGCCCTGAACCTCCTGAGCCAGGCCAGCCTCTGCCCTTCTTAGGCAAGTGTTACAAAGCTCTTTAGCTCCACCGATAAGTACTCAGAAGCATACCACTTTGCCAGTAAGCCTTGGCCTGAAGGCACTCAGCTCTAGCTCTGTGGGTTGGCAAGCCTAGTTCCACTGACAAGTGCCTAGAGGCACCCCACTCAGCCAGCAAGCCTCATGTCTGAAGGTGCTCAGCTCTCTCTGTTGGGTCGGTCAGTGAACCTAGCTCCACCAAGTTCCCTGAGGCACCCTATTCCACCAGAAAGTCTCCTGCCCTAACGTGCTCAGTTTTCTCTCTCCATGGGCCAGGATGCCCACCCTGCTGTCTCTTGCTGGTCTCCTGGTTCTGCTGCCACCATTTCTCTGCAGCTGCTTCTCACCGTCTCTGGTGTTACACCTCTCACTCTGTTGCCTGGGCCTAGGAAGTTCTCAGCCATAGGGATCCCAAATCCAAAGGATGCACTCCACTCCTGTCTCTCCTTCTTAGTAGTAGTCAAGTCCCCACTTTTGCCTCTGGGATGGCTCATTTTAAGCCTAGTGGGATGGAAAACTGAACAATCCCCTTGTTAGGGTTCCACACACCTTCTTTGCATGGTCCCACCCCCATAAGAGTGCCATGCACCTTATTTGTATTATTAGCAAGCTGTCCAATCCCCTTGGCGGGCCAAAGTGAAGAGGACTTGAAGCACTTACTTATAAAGATCAAAGACCACAGCCTTCAGTATGGATTACACGTCAACATAAAGAAAACAAAAATCCTCACAAATGGACCAAAAAGCAACATCATGATAAACAGAGAAAAGTCTGAAGTTGCCAAGGATTTCATTTTACTTGGATCCACAATCAATGGCCATAGAAGCAGCAGTCAAGTAATCAAAAGATGCACTGCATTGGGCAAATCTGCAAAAGACTTCTTTAAAGTGTTTAAAAAAGCAAAGATGTCACCTTGAAGACTAATGGATGCCTGACCCAAGCCATGGTGTTTTCAATTGCCTCATATGCATGTGAAACCTGGACGATGAATAAGGAAGACTGAAGAAGAATTGATTCCTTTAAATTGTGCTGTTGGCAAAGAATATTGAATATACCATGGACTGCAAAAAAAATGAACAAATCTGTCTTGGAAGAAGTACAGCCAGAATGCTCCTTAGAAGCAAGGATGGTGAGATTTCATCTCACATACTTAAGACATGTTATCAGGAGGGATCAGTCCCTGGAGAAGGATGTCATGCTTGGTAAAGTAGAGGGTCAGCAGAAAAGACGAAGACCCTCAACGAGATGGACTGACACGGTGGCTGCAACAATGGGCTCAAGAATAACAATGATTGTCAGGAAGTTTCAGAACCAGGAAGTGTTTTGTTCTGTTGTACACAGGGTCGCTATGAGCCGGAACTGACTAGTGACAGCATCTAACAACAACACACTAATATAGCCTCATTAGTATAACAAAGAGCATCCTATTTCCAAATGAGATTACATCCATGGGTACCGGGGTAGCATTCTAAAACATACCTTTGTGGAACACAATTCAATCCATAACAGTTCTCAAAGTGGAACTTCCATGTCCCAAAAAGGGATGTGCTATCCTCCCACTTATATCGATGTCTTTTATGAACCAAGAAGTCCAGGGATCTTCAGTATCCAGAACTTTTACTGACGGCCTCATTACATATTTCAGCTGCAGCCCTCCCCTCCTTAGGTTGGTGGATATCACAGGGTTCATATCAGGAGGTTGATATCATGTAATGCGTCTTCCCGGCATAGTCAGCTTCCACCCTACACAAGTCATAAACCTTCAGGTGTGGTTTCGGATACTCATCAAAGACACTTCAACCATTGGGGAAAATGAAAGGTTTTATATGGGAATTCCGTAGTATCTTTGCAACTTTTGTGTAAATCTAATTCTTTTCCTAAATAAAAGTTTTATTAAAAACATATTTGATTTCATCACTTCTCATTATAAACATATCTATATGTTATAAAAAAATTTTATGTGCATAGAGGTTAGGATTTACAACACATTTTGCAGGGACACAATTCAATCTATAACATTCTACCCTTTGGATCCCCAAAATTCATGTTGTGGCCACATGCAAAACACATTCACCCCATCACATCATCCCAAAAGTTTTAAGTCAACTCCAAGTCCAAAATCTCATCTTCTAAATCAAATATGGGTGAGATTTTAGGTGTATTCCATCCTGGGGCAAAATTCCTCTTCAACTGTGAACTGTGAATCTACAAGCTATCTGTTTCCGAAGTACAATGGTGGAACAGACACAAGGTAGACATTTCTATTACAAATGGGAGAAACTGAATGGAAAGAAGGGATAATGGGCACCATGCAAGTCTAAAACCCAGCAGCACAATTTACATTAGCTCTCAAGGCTTGAAAATAATCCATTGTTCTTTGGGACGATCTGGGCAATGCTCCTGCCCTCCTCTAGGTGTTGGCCATGCTGTCTGGATTTTGGGTGGAGGCTCCTCCTCTTCCCTGGCCCTCAACTCTGCCTTCCAGACCCACTGGGATGACAGCTCTGCTCCCTCAGCTTTGGGCAGCCCCATTCTCCAAGTCCATCTGAGTGGCCACCCCACCACCTCAGCTCCAGCAAGCCCCATCTCACTGGCATGTCTTAACAGTAACCTGTAAAAATGGCATGGAGGCAGTGTCTGACCTCCTAACTTCACAAGGGGGAAGGAGAATCAAGATCAACATCCCAAGGCTGACTCCTATGAGGTGGGGGTCAGACATGCCTCCTCTCTCCACCACCTTTACCATTCTGATACAGTTCTTCCCATGGCACTCTCTACTTCTCTGCTGGGTTTGATAATTCACTGCAATGACCACACAAAACTCACAGACCATGCCCATGATTATGGGTTTATTAGGGAAGTAACGGGTTACAATTCAAGTTCAAGAACCCTCAGGATACATTTCTTCCATCAGGACAGCTTCTTCCCAGCTGTGCTCACAAGCATACCTCTCCCTGGCCCTTGGCCTCTGCCCAAAGGCACTCAGCATTCTCGATCCGTGGGCCAGAAAGCCCACTATGCCATCTCCTGCTTCCAGGCCTCAGCTGCCAGATCTCACTGTCTTCAGTGTTACAGCTCTCTCTTTCCTGGTTCCAGGAGCTTCTCAGTGCAGGGATCCCAGGTCCAAAGGACATGCTGGCTCCTGGATGTTCTTCCTTGATGGTGATGGGATCTTCTCTTTCCTGCCTCTGGGAGGCTCACTTCAAGCCCAGAGGGATGGCAAACTGACCAATCCCTTTGATAGGCTAAAATTACCTTATCTCACAGTCCTGCCCAATTACTTGGGTGGGAGTTGCAAGACCATGGCTAGAAAGACCACACAAGAGTGATCCATCACACTGCACAACCCCACACTCTGGAACTGAGTTGGCGAAGATCCAACTTTTTGAAACCTTGGAGGCTGTGGCCCCACCTGAGATCCAGGATACCATGGTTCCACCTTTTGAATCCAAGAAGATCCTGCTTGCCATACTCCTTCCAGCAGCTCTGCTGATCTCCAAGTTGCTCCAGGGATGGTCCTTTTCTTTTCTTGAAAGACAACAGATGTAGCTCCTTTGGCCTATTTCTTGCCTATAGAATTCCAAAAGGCAGACAGCATTCTTTCCTTTCATTCTCTGTCCCCTTCAGTCTAAGCTGCTGGGTGTTCTGCTGTAGTAATTGGTTAGATCTATCAGTCAGAGGCTTAATCTCTTTACCATGTAGCCATGTCCTTGTGTAGCCATTCCAGGACACATGTTCTTAGTTTGTACAACAGAATTTTCCAAATCTTTAAGTTCTGTTTTAATTTTGCACAGTTCGTTTTTAAATCCGTCTCTTTCCTCTCACATTTTACTATAAGCAGCAAGGCGAAGTCATGTGGCTCCTTTAAGATCTTGCTTAGAAATCTCACAACTTCTACCTTCCACCAAACATTTGAACATAATTCAGACAAGTTTTTTGCCACTGCAAAAAAAGCATTGCCTTTCCTCCATTGTCCAATCACAAGTTCATTATTTTCTTTTAAAGCCTCACCAGAAGCACATTTAATGTTCACATGTCTAGCAACATTCTGTTGCTTGTGCCATATGTATTCTCTAAGATGACAGAGACTTTCTCTGTAGCTCTCCTCACTTCCTCTGAGCCCTCATCAGAATTGCCTTTAACATCCATAATTCTACCAACAGTCTCTTCAAGGCAATCTAGGCTTTTACTATTAGGCACCTTAAAACTCTTTCATCCCCCAGCCATTACCCAATTCCATAACTACTTTCACATTTTAGGTATCTGTTAGAGCAGCATCCCACTTCCAATACCAAATTCTATCGTAGCTATCTAGTACTGCTATAACAGAAATACCACCAATGGGTGGCTTGAACAAACAGAAACTTATTTTCTCACAGTAAAGGAGGCTAGAAGTCTGAACTCAGGGTGCCAACTCTAGGAGAAGGCTCTCTCTCTGTCAGCTCTGGAGGAAGGTCCTTGTCTCTTTTGAGCTTCTCCTCCCGGATGATCTTCATTTGGCTTGGTATCTCTTTCTGTATCTCTGCTTGCTGGCTTACTTGTTTAATCTCTTTTATAAATTGAAAGAGATTGACTCAAGGCAGATTTGGTCTTGATTTGTGTGTGCTGTGCATCCTTAGCAAGCCCAGATTCGCCACGCTGCCCAGGGGCTCTTGATATCTTAGTGAGGGATTCTTTACATTTTGGCACTCGATATTCTGCGGGATTTGTGTGTGTTTATCTGTAGCTGTCTAGCTGGCAGCTAGAGTGCCTCACCTAGCTCCTCTGCTCACTCAGTGCCTCCACCACAGCCCAGCAGTGAGACGGGCCAGCTCTAGGGGGGATGGAGCAAACCGAGGTGCTAAAGCCACAAACCCTGGTGGATCTGATCAGCATCCTAGACTAGCTGTTCGCTGGCAACATGGTCAATGTGGAGGAGGCTCAGGCTGTCATGGAAGCCTACGACAGTGACCCTGCCGAGTGTGCAGTGTATGCTAAGTTTGACCAGTACAGATATACCCGAAATCTTGTTGATCAAGGAAATAGAAAATTTAATCTGATGATTCTGTGTTGGGGTGAACGACATGGCAGCCGTATTCATGATCACACTGACTCCCACTGCTTTCTGAAGATGCTACAGGGAAATCTGAAGGAGACGCTATTTGCCTGGCCTGACAAAAAGTCCAATGAGATGATCAAGAAGTCTGAAAGAATCTTGAGGGAAAACCAGTGTGCTTACATCAACGATTCCACTGGCTTACATCAGGTAGAGAATATCAGCCACACGTAACCTGCTGTGAGCCTTCACCTGTACAGTGCACCTTTCGATATGTGCCATACCTTTGATCAAAGAACAGAACATAAAAACAAACTCACCATGACATTTCATAGCAAATTGAGAATCAGGACTCCATTTACAACTCTGGGTTCACTAAAGAACAACTAAGAAGCACCAGACCCTGTGAAATTTTACTTAGGTTCCGCTGAACATTTTGCGTTGAACAGAAGGCCTCTTATCATTTGCTGTCCAGTAATACACTTAAATAAGCCAATACTTAGATCTACTGTAGGGCAGATGCTAATTAGAAGGCAATAAGTATGCAAATAGTATCCTGAGCTACTGCAGAAGAAAAATCCCATTAAAGAAAAAACTCTTTGTGATTTTAAAGACCAAAATCAACTGCTTTCCTGATTCTATCCTCTAATTCCATTGGAACTGGGAATGTCAGTGAGGGTTTTATAGGTTTTGGAAACTCTTTGGTCTCTGAACTGTAATTAGCAGTAAGTAAAAACAAGAAAATACAGGCATCAAATAGCCTGCCTTACTTTCTGGAAGCCTAAATGTAGATGTCTTTAATTTACTTTGTATGTTCTTAATATTTGAAGAGAATATTTTGAATCTGTGGATTGTATTTTTTCAATCTTATTTTACAAATTCCTTTTTTATGGATAATAGGTTGTTGTGGATAGAGAAACTTAAAGCATTTTGCCATTCGATAATGAAACAAAGGGTAGAGGATTTAGGAAAGTACAATCGTCTAAACCCACAACAAACCAAAATAAACTCATGTCTAACATATCCAGTGATCACAAAGACTTTCTACTGCTACCAAAATTGCAAAACAATTTTAATAAAACTGGATTTGAACACACACACACACAAAAGAGATTGACTCAAAACACACCCTACACTAATCCTACCTCATTAACATAACAAAGACAACCCACTCTCATATGAGATTATAACCACAGGCATCGAGGTTAGGATTTACAACACATATTTTGGGGGGACAAAATTTGGTCCATGACGTGTCCACGGAGGGGACCTAGAAACAATGATACCCCCGATAGCAATGAGCCTACCCCTATCCAATTCTCAGTTTTTAATACCACTCTCCAGTAAAAGGAACCAGGGCTCCATGGAGAAATGGCTGATTTTAGGGCTGCAACAGGGAAAAAATAAGGTGAGCCTGGAGCATCTTGAAGTGACAAAGAGGAAAGAATTGCTTCCAAAACAAAAGAATGGGAGCTGGTCAAAGGGACACAGGAGCCAACCTGCAATAGCTCCCAATGGCTAAAGCTGGAATGATTTGCCAACAAAATAAATGATGCTATGGATTATAATCCAAAGCAGAAGATAAATATGCATGATCTATACTAATATTAAAAATATACTGAATAACTAAATAAATGGGAGAAAAGACAAATCTTCCTTACAGAAAATTCTAAAGGATGGCAAAAAGCTATCGACCTTAATATTTTTGAACTCTATATTCTGTTCTTGCCTTCTGAACAATTCTGTTCCGACTTTCCTATTGGCTTCAGAACTTTACTGCCTTCACCTTTGGTGGCCTTTCCCCTATGTCCCCAGCCCAAATATAACCTAGGCTCACCCACCTGCTCTTTCTCCTTGTCTATACCGTTCCAGCTTCTCCAAACCTTTTTCTGTCTTTAAAAGCCGCTTCCTGCGAGTTGTTGTCTTGCAGAAGCTTTCCAAGGTTGTACGCTTACTGGTTTTGGGGTTTTTTTTGTTTTTGGGTCTTTTCCCTTCCCAGGAGCACGCCTCTGCTGTCAGACACCTAACTCCCATTTGTACGTTTCCGAACTTTTTTTAAAAATAAAAAATTGTAAAAGGGCGCGGCCATATTATTTCTTTGCCAGCCTGCTGCAAGCATTTTAATTTGGACCATGAGTTCCTTGTGAAGCTCGAGCCTCGAAAATTTATCCCTTTCCCGCAAGGGCCGAGGAGCCAGGAAACCGGACAGTTTTCGCGGCTTTCTCGGCTTCCAGATCCTCCCTGTCTACTGGCACAAAACAACGTCACTTTGCCTTCTGTACGGCACGTATCAGATATGGCCGCCTCCTGAAAGAAAGGGGCAGACTTATTACCTCCTAAGGCCGTGCCGGAAATCCAATTGTTCGCGGTCCTTCAAAAGTTATAGACCCTCGCCGGCTGCCGTAGGCGGACGTGGTTTCTGGGTGAGGGGTCGAGCAATAGAAGTCTTTAATGGAAATAAGTGCAACGTTTGGGAAGTCGTGGTTCAGGAGAAAAACAGGCCAGTGTGTGTTTTGTCCTCGGAACAGGGCGAGGGAGGTGTGTGGACGTGATGTGGTGAGGACCCATGGAGTTCCGGAGTACAACCCCGGGGTGGGAGTGTTTGGGGGCAAGCAGGTGGGAGTCCCGTGCCTTTTGGGTGTAGAAACGAAAAAAATACAGAGTTCTTTAAACACAGTGTATTAACTAGATAATTTACTAGCTAACTGGCAGTAAAATTGTTGTTAGGGGGCGGAGGAAAATAAAACGAAGGAAGCGCTAACAGAAGCTCTGAGGGATTGGTTAAGGGAGAAGTCTTCATCTTGGGGGGAGGGATTATAAAAAAAACGGCGAACGAAAACTCATTGGTTACTTTGGGGTATTGGTTCCTTTATGATTGGTTGGCTTCGCTCAACCGGGGTCAGAGAAACTTTTAACGGTCAAACTGACACAAACCAGTCTCTTAGATCCCAAGTAGTGCATTCCCGGGTGGCGCAAGCGTTTTGCAGGTGGCGGTAACCTGAAGGTCGGCGATTGGAACCCAGCCAGCAGCTCTGGGGAAGAAAAGGCCTGGCGATCTACTTCTGTAAAGATTTGTTTCTTGTGTTTAGTGGAGTTGACTTGGACTCCTAGTTGACCCCATAAGACAGTAGAACTGCCCGTTGAGGTTTTCTTGGCTGTAGTCTTTACAAGAGCCGAGCACCAGTTCTTTTATTCCCCGCGGATTGATGGGTCCAACTATCGACCTTTCAGTTAGCGGCCAAACGCTTAACCATTGCGCCACCAGGGCTCCTTAGAGATTATAGCCAAGAAAACTCTTCTGGAGCACAGTTCTACTCTGCCATGCTTGGGGTTGCCATTACTCGATGACTGCTCACAACAACAACATCATCTCTTGAAAGAGGTCTGACTTTACCCAGGACACGTGGCATAAATTGTGCGCAGCTCCGAAAAGTAGCTTTGGGAAATGTTGTAGATTACTGAGAGAGTAGCTGTAATCTATGGCTTGAATTTGAACATTTAACAGGCGTGAGACATGGAATGAGCGCTTTTGTACTAAGATTAGGGTGTCCCGACTATCAGGGTACGGGGATCTTTGCGGCTTACTCTGCTTCTAAGGAGTGGAGGTGGTCTTTATAATGAATGCGATGTCGGGTTCGGGATTTAACATGAGGCTCAGCGATGTTGGCGGGGCGCGGGGGGAGGACGGGGGGATGGACATCGGGTCCAGATTTCGCATAAATGCGAGGGTGGGAGTGATCTGTGTCTGTGGTACAGAGGCTTGTAAGGACTGAAGCTTTGAAAGCCTAGGACCCCTGGCTGGTGGTTGGGTTGAGGTTGGAACCTGGACTGCTGGGACAGAAGCCGGTAGAGTACCCAGGCAGTAGTTTGAAAGCCTTGATTTAGATAATCATGTCTTTTCTCCTCTAATTCATGGATTGGATAAGTGGAGACAGAGGTACGAATCCATTCATGCCAATTGGTTTATGTATTGTGTATGGCTGCTTTCCTGTCATACAGCATTCCATTGTTTGAATATATAGCTCAAGCACGTTGCGGTCCAGTCCGTTCTGATTCATAGCGACCCTATAGGACAAAGCAGAACTTCCCTATAGGGTTTTCAAGGAGCGCCTGGTAGATTCAAACTGCCGACCTTTTGGTTAGCTGCTGTAGCTCTTAACCACCATGCCACCAGAGTTTCTGAATGTTTAGCAGTTGTTTCTAATCTGTAACAGAGACCTTTGGGCCCACAAAGCTTCACATGCATGCACACTTTCTACTTTGCTGACTGAATGTCTGTTTTGTTATTTATTCATCCTTCTGGCAAGGAGACTGTAAAAATGGCGTGGGGGTGGCATATGCACTCTAACCTCACAAGGGGAAAGGAGAATTAAGATTAACTGCCCAAGGGGTTCCTATAAGGTAGAAGGAAATCAGACATGCCTCTACCCTCCAACATTTTTTTTTTTTTTAACCAATTCTGACACCAACCATCCCTCCCACGGCACTCTCTACTTCTCTGCTGGGTTCAGTAAATTTTTGCAATGACCATACAAAACTTACAGGCAATACTCATGATTATGGGGTTTATTAGGGAAGTACTAGATTATATTTCACATTCAGGACTACTCAGGATATAGCTTTTCAGTCAGGACAGCCTCTTCTCAGCTGTGCCCACAGGCAGGTCTCTCTGTAGCTCTGGCCCCTAGGCCTGGCCTCTACTCTGGCAAGTGTTAAAAAGTTCTTTTAGCTCTGCTGGTAAGTGCCCAGAGGCACCTGACTCTGCCAGTAAGCCTCAGCCCAAAGGTGCTCAATTTCTAGCTCCATGGGTGGGCAAACCTAGCTTCATCAAGTGCCCAGATGCACCCTACTCCACCAGCAAGCCTCCTGCCCAAAGGTGCTTTCTCACTCCATAGGTTGGGAGGTCCATCGCCCTGTCTCCTGCCAATTTCCTGCCGGTCTCCTGGTTCTAGTACCACTGCTTCTCACTGCCTCTCGTCATCTCTGGTGTTACAGTTTTTCTCTCTGTCTCTTGGGTCGAAGAGGTCCTCAGCACAGGGATACCAGGTCCAAGGGATGTACACTGTTCCTGTCTCTTCTTGGTGGTTTCCTGCCTGTGGGGTCACTCATTTTAACCCTAACAGGATGGCAAAACTGAACAGTCCCCTCGTTAGGGTTCCATACACCTTATTTGCAAAGTCACATATCCACAGGGTTGCCATGCATATCATTTACGTTATTAGCAAGCTATCCAATCCCCTTAGTAGGCCACAAGCACCTCATTTGCGTAGTCCCACCCACTTATTTGGTAAGCGTTTCAAAGACTGTGGCTAGACGGACTATATTAAGTAATTCAGTGCACCACAGGCCACTCTCTGGTTCTTCTGGCCATTGCCCTTTTTATGTTTGAAGGACTAACTTCCCCCTCCCAATCATTTTGCTAGTCTTAATTGTTAATAATGAGTCTTTCAGTACGGCAGATAGTCCTCAGGGTCAGGCTACTTAGGTAGTAACCGCTCAAGTCTGTTGTAGGTTTTTCTGATCTGGTTAGGTTCTCTGCAGGTTATCTCAGCTTCACCTTTTCTGGCTTCTGATAAAATTTAACTGAGAGAAGATTATTCTTTTGCTCTGAGCTTCACGAGGTATCAGTATAGCAAAACTTTTAAGAGTGCTTAGATTCAGCCACTGTACTCTTGTCCAGCATTGTGTCCCTATAAAAATAGCATGGCGGGGTGTCTGACCTCCTTTAACTTCACAAAGTGAAGGAGAATCAGCATTAACAGCCCAGTGCTGATTCCTGTGAGGCAGAGGTCAGAATCTTTTTTTTTTTTTTAATTTTTTATTGTACTTTAGATGAAAGTTTACAGAACAAGTAGTTTCTCATTAAACAGTCAGTACACATATTGTTTTATGACAGTGGTTAACAACGCCACGACATGTCAACACTCTCCCTTCTCGACCTTGAGGACTTTTTTTTTTTTGTGAAAATATATATAGCCAAAGTTACACCATTCTGAAAGTTTCTACATGTACAATTCAGTGACCTCTATTACATTCTTCCAGTTGTGCTGCTATTCTCACTATCCTTTTACAAATTATTCCATCACCA